>NC_083229.1:98512055-98672055 GCF_032191835.1 Heteronotia binoei
GTGTTACTACATGTGCTTCCTTTCACATGTATTCTTAGATGCGTGGCCTCTCTAACTTGGGTTTGGATAACTCACCTGGAACTGTAACCAGTTTTGGATTATTTAAGCTCAGTATTGGGGAAACCTCTTCCTGCTTCCACAGCCTGTCTAGCTTGGAAAATGGACACACTTGGCAGTTAGGGGGTGCAGAATATGTGGTTTAGGAATCTTTTGTTGAGTAGTGGGCAAGCAATCTGAAAGTGCCTCTGTTACCAGGCTTCTAGTAACCATGAGGCAAACAGATCTTTTTTAAAAATAGTTCAGATTTTATTTAAAGAAATATGGATGTACAATAATTATGAGGCACATGCATAAGAATAATAAAATTGTTGCGGCTGAGACATGCTTCTGAAGAGTTAAAGAGGAGAAGAGAAAGAGGAAGTTGAGCTGCCAGCTGAGCAAGATTCCTGCACTGGGAAATGGCTGCGAGGAGAGCAGGAAATTTAAAAAGGGGGAAGGAGAGAGAGAGAGAGTTCTGAGAGAAAAGAAATTACTAGTTCATATCTAGCGATAGCAAAGGTGTTTGCCTGTCCTTTCCTGACCTGGCTCCATTTAACTGAAGGTTGATTATTCAAGAATTGAGCCTGAGTGAGGTCTAACCACACCCATGAGGGCTGTCATTGGGATGAGCTGCTAAAATGATATGGAGGGCAGCAATTATCTTTGGGGGGGGGGGGTGGAACTGGTAGAGTAGTAGGGTACTTAGGCAGAGCTCCCAGAAAATAAGAAAAGATAAAGCAGCAGAAAGATGCCCCTTCTTGGCAAGAAAACATACCAAGTTCCAAAAGGAATCAGAGTTGGCAGCCTCTTGATTGAGTGGAGGGGTGATAGCTATATAAGCAAAGATATGATTAGAAAAATAAATTCAGGGTGAGCCTAGGGTGACTATATATAGATTATCTGATTACCTGGATTGGATTGGGATGGGCTCTTCCCAGGAAGACAACAAAAGATGATTGCAGTCAGGGTGGGGAATATCCTGCGTGGACAAAAGAGTCTGGCAGGGTAGAAGCTTTGGCCATGCCTAACACAGGGAGGAGACATTCAGGCACCATCAATAAGAATTATCATATCCATCTGGTTACTTGATACTAATTCAAATGTGCAGCTGGAGGATTTACGTTTGTATCACCAAGCAAAATGAAAAAGGAGGAATACAATGATAGAGGGAGACAGACAAATTTCCCTGGAGAAGGAGTTCCAAAGTTTTGGTGCCAATTAGAGGGTTGTTTTGGGTTGTTTTGTAGCAGGAACTCCTTTGGATATACAACCCTGATGTAGCCAATCCACAGGAGCTTACAGGGCTCTTAGTTCAGGGCCTACTGTAAGCTCCAGGAAGATTGGCTACGTCAGGGGTGTGTGGCCTAATATGCAAAAGAGTTCCAGCTACAAAAAAAGACCTGATGCCAGTGACAAAGAAGGCCTTTTCTCAGACCTATCTATCTAGCCATGGGCACCCAAACCAGGACTTCTGAAAACGACCAGAATCATTGGATAGGTTCAAATGGGATCTAGTAGTCCTTCAGGTATACAAGGTCAGTTCCAGCACCTTGAAATGGGCCTGGAAGAAAATTGGGAACCATTGTTGATGGAACAACATTGGAGTGACCCACTCCATGCAGCATTCTGACTGCAGTATTCTGTACCAACTGTAGCTTCTTCAAGGGCAGCCCCATGTATATTGCATTGCAGTAATCTAATCTAGATGTTAACAGAGCATTGTCCAGGAATGGCTTGGCTCACTGTTAGAGAATTTGCATGCAGCAGAAAACACTGAAGAAGAGGGACAGGGAAAACACAGGAATTAATAGACAAGAGAGACAACTGTATTCAACAGTGGAATATATTTACCAGGGCAGTATCAAATATTCAGAGTCGTTGCCAGGCCAAGGTCATACACAGTAATCAGTACACACAACAGTAGATAACAGTATACACCAGTAAGTATACACAGAACGATCCAAGCACAGTAGCACAGGATCAACACAAGCAGTGTTCGCTGCCACCTGGACGGTATGTAACACGGTACACACAATCCTTACAGGCAGGAAGAGCAAGCTCACTGAGCTTCCCTAAATACACACATCAATCATGCAATCTCACCAGAGGTTGCATCAGCTCTGTGAGTCAGCACAAAGCCTAATTACAGGTGAGGTCATTCCACCTTACCTCAGTAACAAGAAACAGCTGGGCCATGATGCAGCAGGACTCAGCATGACATTTGCAGAAACAACATTACTATTACTAAGATGGAGTCAGCCAGCCATTTTAGGATTGATTTCCAAAACTGGTGAAAGGCATCTCTGGCCACTGCTTCCACCTGTTTACCTAACAGAAGGTTGAGGTCCATCAACACCCCCAAACTATGAACCTGCTCCTTTAGGGGGAATGCAGCCCCATGCAAAATGGGAGACATCCCAGTTCCTGGATCAGACCTTCCCACCATTATGGGGGAATGTACCATGACATCCCTGTAGTGTTTGCACATTACTTGTATGGTAAAATTAAATTTTCTCAAAGCTCTGTGGTTTTGTTTGCAGTTATATGTTCAGCAGAGAAGCCAGTGGGTTGGATTCCATTCTTCATTCCTCTTCTACAAATCTTCTTCCTTGAGATTTCTGGTATTTCTCCCCACCATAGAGCTCCTGCAGGCCATCCATCCAGACTGTTTCTGATGTGCCAGAAGCTGAATTTTGGAGTCAAGGAAGTTTTTCTTAGTACATATAGTGTTCAGGATTTAATGTGGGAAACACTGTAGATCATTGCATAACCATCATATTAATCAGCATACAGTATGAAAACATTAATGAAACTACTCTTGTCTTGCAAGCCCTGTGCTCATGTCCAGATGACCCATCCCCACGTTGACTCACGACATGGGAAAGAGTGTGCTTCTCTCATACACACTCAGTCACTATGTTCTCTGCATTGGACAAATATGTGCAGAAAGTACCTGCTCATATACCTTCTCCTTGTAATCAGTGATATTACGTACTTTCTGAATATTCCTGACCAAGCACAGAGGGTTCATCTGCTCAGGCCTATTGAATTAGACCATCAATGTATCAAAGGCAGTATTGTCTGTTTTGACTGACAGCAGCTCTCCAGGGTTTGTGGAGAGGTCTTTCACATCACTTACTACCTGATCCTTTTAAGTGGAGATGCTAGGGATTGGATTTATGACCTTCTGCATGCAAAGCAGATGCTCCACCACTGGGCAATATCTCCTACAGCTAGCAGTGACAACTTTCCCCCAAACTTTTCATTGTCTCCTCTTAACAGCTAACAGTGGCTTAAAAGTGCACCTCTACCTTTTTATGAAAATCATCTTGTGAAAGGGTAAAGATTGGTGTTGTGAAGTAAAGACAGAGCTTTTCTTTGAGGTGGAGCACACTGGAGTGCTGCTGCAGTTGGCTTGGCCAGGGCTTCATCTAAAAAAAAAGGTCTCTGGCAGAAGAGGGCAGTCATGTGCTCCCAGTCCAGCAATGCTAAACAGGCAGGCTTGCGGAGCTGAGTCACACTGAGGCACACCTTCCTGGGGCCCAGCTCACCAACCAGCCTCACTGGGCCAAGCCACACTGCAGCACAGCTTCTTGGAGTTCCTGCTGGGCTTTTTCTAGAAAGAAAGCACTGGGTAAAGATTTTGGAGCACTGAAGACCTGATGGAAAGATACACATGTGTCCTCTTCCTTACACAAAATACGATACAAAAATAATTTAAAATGGCTTTGTCTTCCTGTTTGTAGCAAATAGTTTGCCTATCAGTGAAACTATAGTGACAATAAGCAGTATATTGAAACTGATCAGGTGAAATCAGGATCAATAAACATGTCTCTCTTTGAAATTGTTTTGGTTCTGGCATGCATTACTGAAGTTAGAAATCTTTCATATTCTCAAGTGTCATGAATAAGAAAACATTAAAGATTGCTTTCTAACAACAACCAATTTTTATTATTAAATGGATGCCATTTCTCACTTAGGAGAATCATAATTCTTCAAAAAGCTTCTTTCCATGAGATTTTGTAACATGCAGATGTACTCAATTAATTAAAAGCGTAAAAAGTAAAAGCCAGAATGTTTTTTTTTAATTAATGGTTAAAAATGTCTTTAGTCAATGGACTGCCATATCTTTTGTTATTACAACCCACCAAGCAGCTATCCAGTCTGTAGGGTTTCAACCTCAGAAACTAAAGAGTCTATGTTCAAGCCCCAGAGTGCTTTTCTGAAGATGTAGCCTTCAGAGTTATTATTAATTTATTTTATTTTTGCAAAGGGGATAAACTGGATAGTTCCAACAAGGGTCATCTTGTGAGAATGAGCCGGTTTAATTTTGTATAAGTGGCTATGCTAATATAAATATAAATGGGGACTAAAATGTAGATTAATATCACTAGCACATTTTAGGTGTCCTTTCATTGTTTTGAACAAGTGGACTATTTTTAATTCTGTTTTGACAATTTTGAACTATCTTTTTTTTTTCTAGGCATAGTTTCTAAATCCTACGAATGTCGGCTGAAGGGTCAAGGAGCTACATTTGTAGAAACCACCAGCCCTTTTACCACAGTAGCCCTGGGAGAAATTTCTCCAATTAAAGAGAAGGTTCTTCAGAGTGATGGAAGACAGCTACCATCCACAGAACAAGTTCAACAAGTGATTATTATTCAAGGCTATGATAGTGATTTTTCAATTGATGCCTCAGTTGAGGAAACAGCAGCAGCTACACTTCAGACATTGGCCATGGCTGGCCAAGTGGCAAGGGTTGTCCATATTACTGAGGATGGACAAGTTATAACCACAAGTCAAAATGGCTCTCATGTGAGCAATATGATTCCAGGACAAATACTCACTGAACAATTGCCAGATGGAAAAACACAGGTGGTGGTGGTTGAAGGCCCTTTAGGAGGGACTGATATTGGAGATGCTGTTTCCATAGAAACAGGGTCAGACTCCAGTAATGCTATGGTACAGCAGATAATGAGACAAGATATTTTAGATCCATCAGAGGTTGCAAGACTACACCCACCAGAGTCTGCCTCAGCCTTAGATGCCTTGCTTTGTGCTGTAACAGAGCTGGGTGAAGCAGAGAACAAAGCAGAACTCCTGGACAGAACACAGCTTGATCACAAAGATGCATTGCAGATTTCAAATCCAGAAGCACACATTGTTTCTAATGGCAGTATAGTTCAGGAAACACAGATGTTCCATGACATTCAAGAGACTGATGAAGAGAGAGAACCTATGGAAGTAGTAACGCAGGTTGTGCACCCATCTACCATAATTGCATCTCAAGAGAGAGCACAGGTCACCTTCAAAAAAATGGTTGAACGAGTGTTACAGTTTGCTGTATGTGATACAGCTGCAGCAGACCAACTGATGAAGGAAGGTGTCACTCAGGTTATTTTGAATGAGGAAGGGACTGTGCATATGGTGGCTAGAGAAGGTTCTCAGATAATAATGCAAGAAGCTGGCAGCCATACCCTGAGTGTCCAGAGTGAACATATGGACTTGATTGGGCCCGATGGAGAAATTTCACAAATCATCGTCACAGAGGAAATAGCTCAAGCCATGGTTAGGGATTCTAACACCAGCTTCTCTGAAGGTACAACCCATTACATTGTAACAGGATTACCACAGCAGTTAGAGGATGAGTCTGGAGTATATTCACATACTGTGATAGAAGCAGATGAGCCTCAAGAAATGTTGCAAGCTGGCACGCTTGAAAACTCTAATAGTATATCTTCTGATGGAAATGGTGAACACCTTACTAGTATGGTCATTTATACAGAAGAGGGTTCACAAACAGCTGCTGTCCAGGACCAAAGAAATATTAATGAATTACAGGAAGTATGAAAGAATCGGAGTTCATACAGCTTTGGCAGGGGATAAAATGGGAAACTTGGAAACATTATATTTAATTTGTCAGCATTCTTGAGTGATATTCTTCTATCCAGATATTCATTATGTTCTGTCTGAAGTTAATGTCAGTAGGGAATGCTCTACAGAAAGGAAATTCTTTTTGTCTTGAAACAAGACATGGTTAGAAATTGTCAAGAAATTACAAAAATTAAAAGAATAACAAAATAAATCAAAAGGTGCCGCAACCAAAGGTAAAAATTAATTCCATGAATCAGCATTTCACTGCATTATGACCTCCTAACTTTAACTTTTGTTGTTGTTTTTTCAATTAATTATGCTACTCACTTTGCAAAACTGAGAGCAAATTAAAAATAAATGCACTCACATTACCTAGCTGAAGTATGTATTAACAGTTGGTAGTTAAAAGTTGTCTTCTGTATGTACAATAATTTCCCATTCAAAAAGTCAACTAGTCATTCCAAGTTCTTACAACCTAGATTTCCATACTCAAAATCTGATGTTGCTGATATCATTTCATGATATATGTTTGTGCTACTCTTTTTTAAAAAAGCTTTTCTTGCCATTTTTCCCCATTGTATTTAACAAGCAGAATTCTTTATTACCAACACAACTCAATGTGAAAATGAAAATATTCACCAAAAAAAACCCTGTCTTGATTCAGCAAAGTCTTTGTGCCCATAAATTCAATTTAATTTTATGCCAGTGGCTTTTTCATTTGAAATGTTCATTTGATGATTTTACTTTTTTTTTTTTTACCAATAGTGCTTTACTATTTTGCAGTTCATTTTGTGAATGGCTTTTTGAAACATTAGAGGATTGCAGAGTTTTCTTTTTTCTTTCTTTTTTTTACATTAAAAGTCTGACATGGACTTTAACAAATGGAAGAAGTTGATCTTGAGTTCTTGCTAGATCAGAATATCAATTATCTAATGGTGGGTAAGTGATGATTGTTCAATATAAGATGTGTTTTGGATTCCAATACTTATGTTCCTCAAAAAAAATTGTAAAGAGTTTTTTGTTCTTTCCAATAAAAAGGTAGCATTAAAAGAATGATCATGATTTTTAATATTAATCAATAAGCAAATCTGGCCTTGAGCTGAGAAAGATTAACTGAATACAGTCCCCAATATTTCATAGCCCTTCTATTTTTATAGTTCTGATCAGGCCAAAAAGAGGAGGTTTTATTGCGTTACTATTGGGTGCCCTGCATAGCTGGTGGATTCAAAGCTGTACAGCCTGGTCTGCTATGTCTATATATTTTTCTTCTCTTTTTTTCTCTTTGGCTGGATAGCTAACTGGGGAAATGAACAAAAGAAAGAGCTAGATTTCTTACGGTATCAACCTCCCTAAACAGAATGACCCTTTTTGGTGTCCATTGAAGTCAATGGACTTAGAGGGTACAACACTGCATAGAATTGTGCTGAGTCTGCTGACAGGTATTTAGTTTGCTTTTCTTATTGGTCATGGTACAAAGAGTACAAACCAAGAAGAAAATACATTCAGTCTACCTCATAGAATAAAATATAGGGAAGACTGGGAACCGTATTCTCCTCTGGAAGTAAGCACTTAAACATCTATTTCTCCAGGTGCTGCACAAAACACACACTTCTCAAGGTGGCAGAGGCTTTGTTGTTGTTTTTATTTTTCAGGTTAGATGTGTCAGATCAGCCAAAAAAAGTAAAATTTCAAGACAGACACTAAGATTCATAATTAGTTGCTCATCCTTCTTAAAAGTGACAGTCTGCTCACTTCTTTTTAAATACTGTCTTCAGCAAGCAGTGACAGGATCAACTCCCGTTTGTTATCAGGAAAAAGGTGACCTTTACAAAATGATGGCCCTCTGCAAGATTCTCACAGATGCTCAAAGGAATGTTTTTCATTGAAAAGATTTCTTCTTGATCATTTTGCCTGTTAACTGGAGCCCTCTGGTCTTGTGGCTTGGATGCTAATTCTCCGCTGTGCTCAGTCCTGTATGGCTAACCTTTCCGCTGCAGTACAGGGTGTTGACATTGACATGCTGCAGTTTACCATTTGTGATTTATTTAGGATAAATCTGTCTCAGGTGGCATTTAATCCTTCATAAAACCAGTGTAGCCTGCAGTGTCAAACCAGCAATCACATTGTATGCACAATGAAAAGAGCAGACCTTTGCATAAGGGGGTGGGGGAAGGAATGCAGGAAGTGTTCACAGACTTGGAAGTGCTGAGAAGGATTCTCTGGAAACCTAGATTAATAAGACCATCTACCTTTAGCCTGGAAGCATATCCTGTTTCCTGCCACCAAGCTCTGGAAAAAAGTATACTTTTCATTAACTTAAACATAGCAGTGTTTGGAATTGGGGTTCTTGTGGTTTGTAAAACAGCAACCCAGTCTTCCAACTTTATTCTCCCTGCAACAATTTGGGTCAGAAGTCTGCTTGAGAGTATGTTCCTCTTTCTTCTCATCATCATATGATTTGAGTTTCTTCTCTACTCATGTCTCTAATTCTCGCCTTGGTTATACCCACAAATTGTGCCTAGAAAGGGATGCAGTGAGTGATTGAATAGTAAAAGCTGAAGTATGAGACCCAAAATTGCCAATGAGGCAAGGGCAAAAGGCCCCGCCTCCCAGTACCAGGCCTGGCCAATTCATATACCACAAAGCTCCTAATTCCAAACTTTTAAATCTCTGACAGTAGTACAGGGAAGTGACTCCTCAACTTTTACATGGGTATTTGGTGGACGGGTTTTGTTCCTAGCCAGAGTCTGACTGATCTGCCATATTTGGAGTCTGGAAAATGTTTTCCCCAGATTAGATTGGTTAGTGGATGTACGGCCTTTCCTAACAGCAGGAAACCAGAGTAAAGGGCCTTTAGGTCTCTTCTGATTCCTGTAACTAACCTCTCTTGCCACTCATTTCTTCAGTCTTTAAACAGTAGAGCAAAACCTTTGCCTATTATGTTTCTGTTGCCCGTTTCTGCCTTACAGCTGTGTCTGGCACTTTCTTCCTGCTTTGCTTTACAGACACCTTCAGTCTCTGGGTTGATATTTTCAGTTTAGTGGTCTGCTGCTCCAGCTAGAATGTTGGGTTTGGATATGGGAAGACGGAGATCACTAATGTACATGCAAACGAAGAGGCAAACCTCAGAAGTTGCTAAACAAAAGCAGAATCCTTTTTCTGTGGCTCTCCAGATGCACTCTAGAGTTGTATCAGCAAATAAATAGACTAATTTAAAAATGAGTTTCTTCATTCATTGGTCTTTGTATATGGGAAGCCCAGGTACATGTCTCTACTTACTTTAGGAAGTATCCTGGGTGGTTTACAGCTAGTCATTACTTCTCAGCTTAACCTCCCTTTCACAAACTGAAGAACCTGAACTGAGGAGTATTGGAAAATCCAGTTGAACCTAAGTATTCCGAAATAGCAGACTTTGCATTCTCAAGTGGCTGTGTTAAAATCAAAGTGCCTTTTACCTCTCAGTATATATCCCAGTATACCCTGAGTGTGTTACACTGTGAAAAAGTGGAACTGAAGATAAGCAAAGTTTCCCATTTCCACAAATCAGGGCATCTGGGGCATTATCTAACGTTCCAAATTGTTTCAAATGGCAGAGCATTGGACTGCAGTATGTCAAATAATAATGAAAAGAGCACCTCTGAGCATGTGTAATGCCTTTTCCCTCAGCACTGAATATCCTCAGCCATCCAGTCCATTCCAGGTCAGAAAGCATACCTCCTAGGCTTGTTTGACCAATAGCACTTCTGTTTTTAGAAATGTTACTGATGTTAGAGGCAGGAGATGGGAAGGTTTCTAGCAAGTATCCATAGCCTTTCCCAATAAAATATGCAACTTCTAGCAAAGTGTCTCCTGTCATGTCACAGGAAAAAAAAATGTAGCTTGAAAGCAAAATCTTAAAGAAGAATTGAACAAAGGCAAAACAACAAGAGCCCAAAGCTAAACGTTGTACTGCCTCCCAATCCACTGCCAGCTCACCACCGAAGTTAGATGAACTGGAGCCAAGAGCTGATGTGCCAAGAGATATGCACGTGTGGATTGTGCACAGTGCTGCAGGCATGGCTGTCATTTATGAATGCTGCCTTCAGAACATTGGTGTTGATGGCAGAGTCCTTCAAGAGATGTATTTGTTATGTTTGCAGACGCAATTGTGGTGGGGAATTCTTTGCAATGAACTTTCCTGCCTAAGGCAGACCCAAGATTGCATCCAAACTATGTCCGACTTCAGAAGACCATGGGGGACTGAGAGCTGGGGTCTGAGCCACTGGCAAGACAGACGGAGAAGATTCAAGAGTAACAAGTTAGGTCCCAATGAAAAGAACTTTTCTCAGAGCTGCCTCTGTCTTGCATATTTCTTGAACAGAACTGTCATGAAGAATCCAGCAGAGAAAGCTTGTTCTGGACTAGGCAGAGTTAGTTCTAGTGAATGGATTATGTAACAGAAAAGGGTCATTCATTTCGTAAAAGAATAGTGGAAAGCCCCCCCCCCTTATTTTACAGTTCTGTATTAGCCCATAATTTCAAATAGCACCCAGCTTGCTTTAAACAGCCTATCCTCTGTTCCATCTTGTTGAAGAATACAATTCGTTTTCTACTCCTCTAGGGTGATATCATTTTATATGAAGGGAAAAAAGTTAGCTCAGATGGCAGTTATACATTTCGGAAGCACCTTCTAATCAGGGATTGGTGATTCATTATTAGCTTCAGCAGGCGATCCATCTGACATGTAAGGGGAAAAAATTAGCAGCTGTCACTGTATGATGAGTTAATTTCCTGATAGGTCTGACACTGAAAAGCCATTTGAAGACGTGGAGATGGCTGATGAGAAAACCAGGCGCTGCTTTATAATTGGAGAGAAAGAAAGGGCACAGAGAACAGTCGGCCAGGGAGGGGGAATCAGGCTGATCCACAAGTGGTGGTGGCTGTTTTCTAGAAGGTGTACTTTGCAGACATCCCCGTTACTGGGACACACCCTGCCTCCAAGGCACAGTGCTCTGGAGGCTGGCTCTTTCTTTGTAATTGTTGTTTTCTTTAATTGTTTGCCATAAGTTAAAACCAGACAGCTTTACTCCTTGCAGTCTGCGCACATGCAGGGAATATGAACTGATGGTTGACTTGTTCCGCAGGTGACATGGAAAGCTGACATTTTAGTAGGAAGAGGAGGAAATGAGGCCGTTCTGTCCTTTTAACAACTTCTGCTGCTGTTTTCTTTAATTGAAGCCACTGGTTTTAGTTGCTGAAATAAATCAGCAGCAAACATTGATGGGGGTAGGAAAACAGGAATGCTGTGCACAAAACAGGTTCTGTAAGGTGAATTACAAAATATGAAGGGTAGTAAAATTAAACAGCATCCCCAAGAACAGTGATGTGTTCTAGACAAGTTGAAAACATCTGGGTAATCAGGTGTTTGAATGCATTTTGTCTATATTTATTTACAGAATGTATCATCCATTCTTCCAGGGATCTACCTGAGGCAGCTCACAAGGCGGCAGGTCTGAGGAAATAAAGCAGGATAAAAATGGCAAGCGAGCCCCTGATGAAGTGGACTCCCTTAAACATTAGAAAATACGTTAAAAATGTTAATGTCCTTTTAGTAGCTTGAAAATATAATAGAAGTTCCAATATTATTAGTGTAATGCAACTAATGCAACTAAAATTTACAGTAGATATTAAATATTTACATTTAATATCTACCGCATACTGCCAGTAAAATGTACATTATATGTACACTGTAATTACTATATATATATACACACACACAGTTTTTCACACAAAAAATTAATTGTACCTTTTTTCCACTTATGTATTTTTTTTAAAAAAATATTTATTTCCTATAAAAATTGAATGATAGTCTTACAGTTGTGGGTGAGTCCCCTTTGTCTCCTGGCAACCAATATTTTTAGACCCAGTCCACCACTGGTTGAAGGGAACCACCTACCCTCCCCAAATACTCCTTTTCTTCATCATCCAGGATGGGCAAAGCAGGGCAGGCATTCAAGAAAGAGAGCTCCAAAAGCAGGCCTAATGTCTATAAATCTTGTCAGGGACGCTCAAAATGATGCCAGTCACTAGATCAGAATGGATTCAGGGAATCAGCAGTTTGCTCTCCTTGACCTTGCCCCCATGGTCTTCTTGAGAGAACTCTGAGATTGGCAGGGCCTGGGGAAAATCCCAAGTGCCTCTGTGGAATGCATAGAGAGAGCTGCCCTGTCCTCGTCCTGCTCCTGAATGTGTGAGTCTCAGTGAAGGAATCTTCCCTCTTCTTCCCTGGCTGAATTTGACCCAGAGCTAAGTAAACCTAGCTGTGTCCCACCAGTCCAGTGAAATAATCTGGTGGAGTATTTCCTCTCATTTTCTGGCGGGCAGCACGGCAGCAGCTTTTGTAGGAGTTCTTCCTGCTAGTTATCAGACCTGGAATTGTGGCCACCTGTGGAAAGTCTAACTTGATCTGATCACAGAAGATGCTCCACCATTACACTAAACATTTTGCCCCTCTCTACAGCTTTCATTGCCATTAGCCAGGAATAAGAAACATTTGCCATAATGGCATTAGGACAGAAGGTAAGTTCTGCAAAGTAAAAGATAGGCAAGGGAGAGTATGTGGTTGGTGTTTTCAGTGGCAACCACATTGGGAATTGGTAACAGCTTGTTCTGCTCCTCCAGTTAAGCAGAGCGATAACAATATTTGTTTTTCCCCAGTAAAAAATAGAAATCATACCAGTTCCCTGCGGGCACTTTCCCAAGGTCCTTCCATTATGCTCCATGTCTTTACAGCCACTGGGTCACTCCGGAAGAAATTCATTTGTTGCCAGGTTATATTCATCAGGCTGCATTTATGTTGAGGCCACCAGCAGTTGAAATGTGGGGTTCAGAGGGGAGGACTGGCATCTGGAACTCTCTTTCTATCAATTCTGCCAATGACAGTCCCAACAAATACTGCAGTATTTGGTGAAGCTTCATTTATCATGTGAAACAACAACAAAATTGAATGGTATATTAGCAATTGGTTTTAATTAAAAAGTACAACAGAATTGTAAGCCACTTTAGGAACCAATTCAGATGAAAAGCAGGGTAAGCACATCATCCAAATAGTATGTTTGTGAATGGCCTAATCATGTGATTGTGCCAGGTGAACATTTCTTTTCCTTTCCTCTTCTCCCCCTATGCTGATCTTTCAATGCATTTAGATGCATATAACCTGCAGATATAAAACATCTGGTACAGACCCATAGCTAGGAAATGGTGGGAGTCGCAGGACTCAAAATGACATCACAAAAATGGTGGGAAGGTGGGGAGCGGAGGTGAGCAAAGTGGATGGCGAAGCCAGGCAAGGAAGAAAGTGAATGTGTGGCTGCAAATCATGTGGTGCCCGGGCACTGCAAAAATTGGACAATCCAAACTGCATAACTAGTTCCACAGAAATCTCTTTAGTGCTCATGCCAGACTGCTCTGTGCTCTGCTCCCTCCTCTCATATGATTCTCTTTCCTAAAAAGCAGCAGGTTAAAAGTGAAGAGGAATCATGCAAGGTGTGGGGCCCAAGGTTAGGACTTCGCTTTCTATGCTAAGCTAAGCTAGAGGGGGAAAGAGTGGAGAAGCAGCAGCAATTGGGTGAAAAAGAAGGAGGGGATTCTCACCAGTTCTCCATGGATCTGGCTGGAGGCCATGCACAGACCCAGCAGGGGTTCCTAGAAGAGCAGTAGCAACCACTCTAGGTCCTCCCCATGCCTCACTCTTTGGTGCCTCCTTGACATTTTGTTGGGGAGGCGACTCCCACCTCTGGCCTGGCTGGGCTGGGGATCAAGGGAAAGATGGCATCAACTCAACATGACACAGAGGTTGCTACACACAAGGAAATGTGCAAACACGCATGCACGAGGTCAGGGGGCCGAGGTCCACAAGCTTGTGAAAGCTGCACCCCTCCTTTGCAGAAATGCAACAATTGCATGTGTGTAACCTTCTTGTTGGTGGGTCACACAGCAATTGGGTGAAAAAGAAGGAAGGGATTCCAACCAACTCTCCATGAATCTACCTCAAGGCAGAGGCTGGGCAGGTGGGAGTAGCAAGCAAGGGAGGTACAGGTTCCCCACCTGCCGGTGGAAGTTGGGAGTGGTTAGTAGTGGGGCCTAGCCATGGTGTTTAAGTGGTGGGGCTGGAACCCTGTGGGCCCCACCACGGCTACAGACCTGATCGGGTAAAAAAGAGCTTTACAGAACAGAAACCTGAAGCTACAAAAGCTGAACAGTGGGGAACTCACAACTCATCATGGTTTGTTTGTCCAGTTGCTGCTCCGTAAAAATCCACAACCCTTAAGTATGTGAGGGGAATACAGAAGACAGCCAGTGGGAGGGGAGGTGCATTTGTGTTGTGAATGAGGTGCAGGATGGTCTTTTGTGCTATGGATGTGTGAGAAATTTTGCCAGAACCTTGTCAAGCTGTTTGTCAGGCACAGCATTTTCCTGTCACTGGTTGTGTGGAACAGATTCATGTTTTCTATTCAGCATATGGCACTGGTTGCTGGTATTTCAGTAGCTATAAAATCCAGATGCCCATCTCCAGGATTCTAGGGACATCTGGGCATTGCATCCCACTTCATCACGTCTTTGCCCTCCTCCACCGCCTGAATGGCATATGTATTTGTCAGACTTGTCTGTGGGTATGTGAGTAGGACAGCACAGCTGCCTTGCTGCTCAGTTCATTACAATATTTTAAACAACATATAAGGTGTTCCCTTCAGATACATTGTTGTTCTGGAGAGCAAATTCCTTTCATATGCTGTGAAATTTATGGATTGGACCAACACTTGACATTTCCAAGGGAAATATAAACACCTGGAGAAACTCCACAAGTCATTTTTTACTTCTGAGACATACTGGGAAAGGCTGCAATAGACAAAATGAACATTTTCTCCCATTTAGAGAGGCCACAGAAGGTTTCTGAATGAAAAAAATCACTTGGCCCCCTTTGCTGACACTTTCTCACAGTGTTTTCTATTTGATTGTTAGATGAATGCTTGGGGGGGGGGGTTGGAGGGAGGGGGTGGAATTGATGAACTGCTGCTTTAGTTCAGTGTAAGAAATATTTCTGTTTAGACCTAAATCAACCCCTGGAACTGTGCTGATACAAGACCATTCTGGGGCTGTTTTTGTGTTATAAGGATTTTAAAGGAAGTGTGGTTGCTGTGGTGTTTGAACAAACAGAAATCTGTTATATTCTGTGCTCTGGAATTTGCATTTACTCATCATACAACAACCAAGCTTAAGACAGGTAATTAGATAATTCCACTGATAATGCATCATGTGCAAGTAGCAACCATCTTTACTGATGTTATTATGTAACTAATGAATACTGTTGGAACAAAACTGGATCCAGAACCATCTTTCTGTTGACCCAAATTCAATTTTAACTAAGTGTAAATATGGTATTCAAACATAGTGAGAAACTTCTGTCCTTAATGCTTCCTGTGCCATTATTTACTGAGTTTAAACACTTCCTGGTAATTATAACAGACCCTTCTGAGGTCCTGTATCGCTATTATATCAGCAAGACCAAGCTCCACCCAAAAGCTATGATAATTCTGATCCTTGTAAAGCATCATTGATTCTGCACCCCCCCCCCCCCCCCCCGATTATGTGTATTAGCAAGAAGAGCTCTGGTGGCTAGATATGTGATCCACCTGTCTGTGAAGATACAGCTGTACTCAGTACTGTAATTAATCTGGATCTGGTGGATTTGGGGGGGGGGGGGGGGGTCAGAGAACTGCTGGTCAGATCCTGAAGCCTCCTAGAGTTTGAGGTCCAGTATTCCCATTATAGAGTTGAGTTGTTGTGTGGATTCTTCTGCGATTTTATCCTTGGTGGCTTTTGAGACAGAGATTCATATTTCTGTGGACATTCTGTGGCTTGGTTAATACTTTATACCATCCTTGAGTTAAGAATTTTGCAAACTCAATGTTTAATCTTTTTCTATCAGTTCCTAGAAACCCTCATGGAATGTGTCATTGTGTCATTCTTCCCTGCCACATTACGTATTGGCACAGAGCATGTCATTGGAAAGAACAGAGGGTACAAATGTAGCCCTTAGCGCTTAAAGATCTCCAGATGTCCATTGAGAATGACAAGTTATCCCAAGGGGAAGAAAATGTTCCAGTGATGCTTAGTAAAGTCCTTAGATTTCAGTGCTTCTATAAATGTTTGTTTAATGACAAAGCCATTTTACAGTGTTCTTCTCTTGATGTAGCATTTGACTGTTCAGTTCTCCCCCCAAAGCCCTGCTCTATTGAAATACTGTTTCCAAGTCATGATACTCATGTCTTCCTTGCCCTTTCACTGCCAAACTATATTCCCATTCCCTCATCCATCCCTATTATTCTCTGTCTCTGATTTCTCTCTACATTACAGCCTTGTCCATCTGCACAAGGCCCATAACCCTTCTTTGTTTTGCAGTGTTTCTTAAATAATAACTAGCAAGTGAGAAATAGTAACACAGAGGCTGATTTCACACTAACCTTACGCTGCTCTCATGTCCGTCTTCTCAGCACGGCATCCTCCCAATTTCCCACTATTTGCGTCGAGGCTGCAGCAAATATCGAGGTTTTTGAGCAACAAATAAAAACTGGGTTTTAGCGGTTTCTGTTTGCTGCTTGAAAATCGTGATGTTTGCTGCAGCCCTGGTGCAAATAGTGGGAAATCGGGAGGACACCATGCTGAGAAGATGAACATAAGAGCAGCGTTAAGGGTGAGTACGAAATCAGTCAGAGACATTTAAGTCTTAAAATAGGAAATCAGATTTAAACAACTGCAGACCAAATATTCATGCAACTCTGTCTCTCACTAAAGTACTATTGCTAGGATGAGGCTCGAACTGTCTCTATTATAAGAAGGCTGGATTTCCCTATTCCTCCACCTAGCCAGTACTTCATAGGCTTACTCTTGAAGAATGTCCCGACTAGCCTGGTACCTTCCTGTTGATGTTGGAATAGAACTCCCTCAGGCTTCCTTGCTGTCCTCCCTCCAATCCTGCTAAGGTGCTCTTCCCATCTTGTCAAGCAGACTCAGCCACAGATTTTTCAGCATCTCCCTAGGGTATCTGGGCTCCTTTCTCCTGTCATCTTCTCAATGGTGAATTCTCCTTGTTTTCAGCCTAACTCTTTCATCCAGCTGTTAGAAGGCCTCAGCAGGTAACCTTCTTCCTGAATATCTTCTGCCTTCCAGCTTCTTCTCTGCTGCCTCTTCTGCTGCTTCTCTTAACTTCTAGGATCAATTCTATCAAATAACATTAAAATACAATTACAATACAAAATTCTAATTTAAAAATAATTCAGATGGCAAATAAATTAGATGTCACCACTCCCCAACTTCTGAGGGCAGGTAAGCGGAGTTGGTGAACCTGAGAGCACCATATTATTTATTGTCCCGACACTGTCCTCAACCAGCCTTGTTGGTTGTTAGGTGCTATTGGACTTGGACGTTTCCATAACACACACATCATCATCAACACCTTTGCACTCTGCATTTTGTGATACTCCATAAACTGAAGCTCATGGAGAGTTCCCATCTGTGGAAATGTTGTGCCGTGCTGATGAATTTCTAAAATGAACATGAGAATTTTCAGAAGGACAAAGAATATCCATTGATTTCAAAATGGAACCTTTTACTGGCTACAGAAAAGTGGTGAATACACAATTCATTCAAAATCCAAGGTCCTATGGACTTTCTTTAGAATTAAAAATGTATAAAGATCAGGTTATATACATACTTAACATGGAGGCGAGTGTATGTGAATTTGGGATTTGTAAGTATTTGACTTGGGCAGCTAAAGAAATCACTGTGGTATGATGTAACATGTTATAAATGTCTCATAGATCAGATGAATAAAGAAATGTTTAGAAATTGCATTTATTAAAAACAAATAAGGTCTAGGAGAATCTGAGATAACTTTTTTTAAAAAAATTGCAAACATTTCCTTGTTGTATAACAGCCAGAATGTAATGTGTGCAAGTAAGAATTTAGCACTACAAAGCTTGCTGCCCTAGATTAACAAAGATCCCATTCCACAAAACCCTATGGCAAGCATCCGCAACATCAGTCAAAGGCAAAGATATAACAGAGACATATTTGTGCCCTCGTGCAACTCAGCTGAATGAAAAGAAAGAGTGAATTAGGCTGAATATCTTATTGCACATAGCATATTGTACAACAAGACTCCTTTGGGAATGTGTCACAAGGCTTGCTAAATCAAAAACAAAACAAACAGGTCTATGGGAATAAATAACATTGTACTAGATGTCTGCTGTATGATAGACTGCATTAGCTTCCAGAAAAGATAATCGACTGAGCATTTCCAGTAATTTCTATACTTCATCATATTACTTGTGTTGAGTGGATCTGTATAAAATTAAGCTTTTTTTTTTTTTTGCAAATTAGGTATGTATTCATATATGATGGTGTACAAAGTTGCACATAATCTTTTCCATTATGTAAAGAGGCTCACAAACCCATCCCAGCCACACCTCATCACAGTGTCTAAAAGTGGCAGTGTAAAAAGCAAGCTGGTTGGGGTGGCAAGTTGGACTGGTATTATATCACTCAACATATGCTACCAGGTGCCTACACTGGTATAAACTGGTCCATATTCTCCACATGACACTATGTCATTTGAATTGAAAACTCATTGTAGCCTTAGAATTGACTATAGGTATGTAGACTTGGGACTATGTAGTTGGCTACTTGGTAGAAAAATGTGCTTTGAGATGTTCTTTTGATTAGGCTCTGTCCTTAGCTTGTCCCTTCTTCGCAGTTTGCTACCTGTGTCACATTTTGTGGCTGTCCTAGTCATGTGAAAGAATCTAATCATATGAAAGTTGTTAGCATAGCAATATTAGCATACACTATGCCAGGGGTGGCCAATGGTAGCTCTTCAGATGTTTTTTGCCTACAACTCCCATCAACCCCAGGCAGCATGGCCAATGGCTGGGGCTGATGGGAGTTGTAGGCAAAAAACATCTGGAGAGCTACCGTTGGCCACCACTGCACTATACTGATAGAAGAGCCTTGATTGGTTAATTATAAAATCATAGGGTGGGGGGACTGCCTCTCGCCATATGAGCCCCGAAGACTGTTGCAATCTGCTAATCAACACCTTTTGGGCATCCCTGGCCCAAAGGACATCCGACTTGCCTCAACCAGGGCTGGGGCTTTTTCAGCCCTGGCCCCAACCTGGTGGAATCAGCTCCCCATGGAGATCCAGGCCTTACCAGATTTACTACCATTCCAAAGGGTCTGCAAGATGTAGCTATTCTGCCAGGCTTTTGGTTGAGGCAAGCAGGCGTCCTTCCTCTACTGTCTATACCATCTTCTGTCCTCCCCTACAATGACTCACCATCTACATTCAGGCTGTTACTTATGTTTTAATCTGCAAAATATGCCTGCCCTGCCTGAGTTATACTTTATTGAGCTGTGTTGTTTTATTTGTATACTATTATTTTATTGTTAGATTTTAACTGTTTTTATTATGTCTGTAATCTGCCCTGAGCCCGTATAGGAAAGGTCGGACTATAAATTCACTAAATAAATAAATAAATAAAATAGGAAGAGGTCATATAGGTCATCTAGTTGAACCTCCTGCTCAATGCAGGATCAGCCTAGAGTAAGTATCCCAGACAAGTCTTTGTCCAGCCACTGCTTGAAGACTGTCTGTGAGGGGGTGGGGCTTACCACCTCATTTGATAGCTGATTCCACTGTTGAACAGCTACTGTGAAAAAAATCTTTTCCTTATGTCCAGCCGGTACCTTCCCTTAAAGTTGTCTCCTCTGCTGCCAACAACAACAGTTTCCTGCCCTCCTCAATACTTAAAAAGAGCAACCATTTTTCTGCTCAACCTCCCCATCTCCAGACTGAACATTCCCAGTTCCCTCAGCCTTTCCTCATAGGCCTTGGTCTCCAGGCCCCTGATCATCCTTGTCACTCTCCTCTGCACCCGTCCCATTCTGTTCATATTGTTTTTGAACTGAAGCCTCCAGAACTGCACACAATACTCCAGGTGTAGCCTGGCCAATGCAATGTACAGTGGAACTACGACCTCTTGCGATTTGGATGTTATGCCTCTATTGATACATCTCAAGATTGTGTTAGCTGTTTTTTTCACTGTTTCACACTGGCTGCTCATATTATGGTCCACCTGTATCCCAAGATCCTGTTCACACACACTGCTACCCAGATGTGTATTCCCTATCCAGTAGCATGTTCCTTATTTTGTTACCCAGATGTAGAACTTGGCACTTATCCTTGTTAAATTGCATTTTGTTCACTTCCACGCACTTTTTAAGCATATTCAGTTCTAATTGAATTCTGTCTCTCTTATCTTCTGGTATGTTCACTGCTCCTCACAAGTTTGCGTCATCTGCAAATTTAATGAGTAGTCCCTCCACACTATTATCTAGATAATTGATTAAAAATATTGAAAAGTACTGGGCCCAGAACCAAACCCTGCATCATGCCACTGGACACATCCCTCCATTCAGATAAAATGCTATTCTTTGTGTGGTTTGCAAACCAGTTGCTTATCCACCTAACTATCTTATCCAATTCACAACCCTCTAGTTTACCCATCAGAACATCATGGGGAACCTGTCAAAAGCTTTACTGAAAACTAGGTAATCAATATAAACAGCATTCCTGTAATCTAGTAAGCTTGTCACTTAATCAAAGAAGGAAATGAGGTTGGTCTGGCAGGACCTGTAGTGAACAAATCCATTTAGGTCTCTAATACTCTGAGCAAAGTACTTTTTAAAAGAAAAAATATGTCATTAGGGTTTGTAGAATCTTTCGGGCTCAAGTTTTCCTTCCAGACGTTTCGTTCTCAGCTGCGGAGAACATCCTCAGTGGCGTTGCAGCCGGAGCAGGCGCTCAGACCTTCTTGGCTGCTGTGCATTGAGTGGGGCCAGGGCTGCTGGAGAGCTGCTATTTCCCCCTGCTGGAGGGGGTGTGATGAAAGGGCAATTGGTTTGTGGATGTGCCCATTGTTTGGTGGGGCTTCCTGGAAGGGTAGTGATAAGGAAACTGGCTGTTGAATGTGACCATTGTTCTGTGTTAATTGCTGGAAGGGTTGGAAGGGGTTTGAAGATAAGGAAGATGGTTGTTGACTGTGCTGATTGTTCTGTGGAATTTGCTGGTTGTTCTGAGACTTTCTGCAATTTATAGTCTGTAGGGTGTTTTGCAGAGCTGGGTACCAAGATTGGTGGATGAAAATGCCTTCTTCCTTTCTGTTAAAATTGTGCTGGTGTTTGTAAATCTCAATAGCTTCTCTGTTCAGGCGGGTATGATAATGTGAGACCGTGGAAAGGACTTCAGTTCTTTCAAAGTGGATGACGTGGTCTCCTTCTTGAAGTGCATGTTCAGCTACAGCTGATTTTTCTGGCTGAAACAAGCGACAGTGTCTCTTGTGTTCGGTGAGACGGGTGTTGATACTGCGTTGGGTAGTGCCAATGTAGACTGCACCACAGGAGCAGGGTATTTTGTAGACTCCAGGGTTGAAAGTGGATCTCTCATATCTTTGGCCGAGCGCAGCATGTGGTGGATCTGTTGTGTGGGCTTGAAAACTGTGTCAACATTATGGCGTTTGAGAATTTTGCCAATGCGGTCGGTGACAGATTTTATGTAGGGCAGGAAGGCTGTACCCACATTTGTGTGTGGCTCGGGATTTGGTGTATGGTCTCCTGGGATGGAGGGCTCTTCTAATTTCTTGTTGGGAGTATCCATTGGCCTGCAGTGACTGTTTGAGGTGGTGTAGTTCCTATTGGAGTTGGCTTGGTTCACAGATGCGTGATGCACGGTGAATGAGGGTTTTTACAACTGTACGTTTTTGGCGAGGATGATGATTGGAATTCTTATTTAGATAGCGATCGGTGTGTGTGGGTTTCCTGAATACAGTGTGGCCGAGTTTTCCGTCATCTTTCCTGGTAATGAGAATGTCAAGAAAGGCAAGTTGACCATTGTTTTCTTTCTCCACGGTGAACTGGATACGAGGATGGACTGAATTCAGATGAAGGAGAAAGTTATTCAAAGCAGCCTCTCCATGACTCCAGATGGCAAAGACATCATCCACATATTGGAGCCAGCAACGTGGTTTTAGGAGGGCAGATCTTAGTGCTGTATCTTCGAAGGTTTCTGTGTAAAAGTTAGCGATGACAGGGCTAAGGGGACTTCCCATGGCAACTCCATCGATCTGTTCATAAAAGTTATTGTTCCATTGGAAGTAGGTGGTGGTAAGCACGTGGTGGAATAGGGCAGTGATGTCATCAGGAAAGATGCGTTGTAGTTGAACAATGGTTTCTTTGACGGGAACCATGGTGAACAACGAGACGACATCGAAGCTTACTAAAAGATCTCTGGGTTGGAGTTTTAGGGGTTTGATTTTTTCCAAAAAATGTGATGAGTCCCTAATGTAAGAGGTGATGTTGCCCACAAGGGGTTGAAGAAGGCCGGTCAAGTGTTTGGCTATAGCGTAGGTAGGTGAGCCGATGGCGTTGACTATCGGTCGAAGAGGAACATTGGGTTTGTGGATCTTAGGTAGGCCATACAGTCTGGGGGGCAGAGGTTCAGACTTTCTGAGCAGGCGTTGATCCTCAATCGGTATTGAAGAGCCTTTGATGAACAGATTTGTTTTCCGAAGTATTCTTGTGGTGGGATCGCAGCGAAGTTTCCTGTATGTATCTGGCTTAAGAAGGTCCTGAATTTTATTATGGTAGTCTTCTGTATTGAGAATAACTGTGGCGTTCCCCTTATCTGCTGCAAGAACCAGTATGTCCTTGTCAGTGTTGAGGGTTTTTAGAGCTGATCTTTCTGCATGGGTGAGGTTGCTTTTTGAAGGTTTAGCGTGTTGTAAGATTCTTGATGATTCTCTTCTTATTTCTTCTGTAATGTGTTGTGGGAGGTTGCGAATACTGGCTTCAATGTTAGCGATAATGTCTTCTGTAGGAATTCTGGAAGGGGTGATGGCGAAGTTCCCTCCTTTGGAGAGCACTGCGGAGAACATCCACTGAGGATGTTCTCCGCAGCTGAGAACGAAACGTCTGGAAGGAAAACTTTCTCCAGTAGAACACGGCACTTGATCCCGAAAGATTCTACAAACCCTAATGATGTTACCAGCCGTGAAAACCTGAAATCTTTGATTAAAAATATGTCCATTATATTTTTAACTTGCAAGATTGTTTAGGTTGATCCTAGATCAAAACTGTTACCTTGGGTGAACATACTTTCACAAGTTCACTTCCAGTCTCTTTGGTCAAGGGATCTTTGATGTCTGCTAAAAGAGATGCAAACGCGGGTAATACCACAGATAGGGATTTGGAATAGCAAACAGGGAGACAGTACTTGTGTTTTAGTCTTTATGGAACATAAAAATAACACAAGGAAAAGCAGGAAAATGCAGGTTTATTGAAAGAGTGATGTAAAATACTAAATTCTAGGCATTGTTAATAGAATCAAATGTGTTTGTGGATCAATACAACAACAAGTAAATCAGATGATTCCTAGTGGAAGCCATCCCAGTTATGCTAGATGTTTCCCCTTGTGCTAGTTCAAAATCCAAACCTGCCCTCAGTGTTTGTTACAAGCCTATAACATCCCCAGAGAGTGAGAAGCAGTGTTGAGCGGTAGGTCAGAGAGTGAAAGTTAAAGCGTATCTGACAGCACTTGGAGTGGAAGAAGAGAAAAGATAGTTTTGGGAATCAAGGAACCCAACACTGGGTGGGAGAAGAAGCAGAGCAAGTGTGATATGTTGCTTCGGGTAGCAGTCTTGTTGCAGCTGAAGTAGGAAGGGGAGGGGTTCAAGCGAAAGGAGACAGTCTCTGTCCAGTGATTTCAGTGGTGGAGGAGCAATCTTGGAGATCATATCGAAATTAATTTTTCCCTTGCCAGGATTCCATATTTATCCTATTTTTCCTGGACACCATTGGGGCAAAATCCCATTGATGGCATTTTTTGATTCAGTCATCAGGTCCAATTTCCAGAATTCTGCCAGTGAATGGGATTGTTCGGGATGTTCTGTGATTGGAGAATTTCTAGGGATGTTGTCTTCATTAGGCAAGAATCAGAATCCTGGTTCTTACTGGGAGAGTGAGTTTTCCTTTAAAAAGTAATGGAGACAGAAAGGGGAACAATGAGTACCAGGTGAGACAGTGAAAAAAGTGAGATGACTAGATTTCCTGAGTGGCCGATCTGATGTCTGTTAAGAAAGACCGGGAGATGGTGATTGGTAAAAATCACACACACTCTTCCTGTTAAGCAGATTTTTTTCTGGATCCAGCCCCATATGCTAAAGAATCACAAGATTTGGTGTTATTTCTGCTGCAACTACAACCATGGCTACTCTTTCCAAATGTATCCGTATTTCCTAATGAAACAAGAGAATACAGCTAGATCACATCATTGCTGTCTTCTCCATAACTACTGCTGTTAGAAATCAGTGGTGTGAGATGAATGCTGTTTCAGTTGGAATAGAGAGTGCAAGCTAGAAGCACTGTAATCTTTCTTGATTCAATGTGAGTTCTCAGATCCCAAATCCAAAATTTGAACCTCAGTTCACATGCACATCTTGTGTTCTTATGTTGCGGGCTTTTAGAAATACCATCCTTTAAGTGCAAGTGAAATTGTCTCAGTCCATATATCCCTAATCTTCTCATAAATCATGAGACCAAAATGCTAACATGGAGGATGTTAAAGTTAATTATCAAGGAGATAAAATTACTTCCATCCATTGTTCTGACTGGAGTGCAAATGCACCTTATCTCATAATACTGGGATGACAAAGAAATCCCATTAACCCTTCCTTAAAATGGAAATCAGCAGGGCTGGATGAGTGAGACTCATATGTGCCATCACCATTAGATTATGGTTCCTCTGAGGACAAGTTTGTTTCCTATGTAATATCTGCATGACCAAAAGCATTTGTAGATATGATCATCCAAAACCGCTGTGACCACAATAGCACCTTTAAAAAAGGGATATAGTCTAGACATTGCACCACAGTCTTTGTCTCCATCTATATCCCTGATATCTTTGTTCATGTGTTACAGTCAAGTCATGTTTAATATGGCCAGAGACCCATCCAAAAAAGAAAGAAATATAAGTAAAAAGTGGCGTTAGAGAAACCAAGGTATACAATACAGCTTGGGCACAGTATAAAATATTATACATAAAAATTTCAATTTTCATTTCTAGTTATAAAACAAAGTAAATTAATTAAAATATTTCATAGACATTTAAATATTTTTTATCAATTAGTTGGTTATGGAGTCTTAGAGCATGTACAGCAAATGTTGCCGCCTGTATTTTATTAGTGCATATGCCATGAAGGTCAGGGGGACAAGTAATGAATTGCCTATCTCATAATTTTTGCCCCATCCAGTCTCAGAGGAGCTCAAGATAGTTCTTTCCCTTCTACCATTTTATCTTTACTCTTTATGTGAGAAACATCACCCAGTGAGCTTCATGACTGAGCATCTGAACCCACATCTCCCTAATCCAGCCCAACACTACACCAAACCAATTATGTGAGCCAGCCCTTAGAATTATTATTCTAAATTATGCCTACTCTTTTTCCATCTAGCAGAAGAAGAATAAATATCCATCAAAGGCTGGTGCACAAACACAGCCTTGATAATTCAAATGTGTCTGCTGCAGTGAGTAAGTTTCTAATACACTCCCTCCTCCCTGTTTCCTTTTCCTGTCCTGCTGCCTCTTCCATTAAATCTTTTTAACTCCTTGCTTTTTACTGCTAATCATTTCCCCTCTTTGCTAATGATGCTAACCTTTCCGCCTTCTGCTTGCTGACTTGTTTCATGTCAGCCTTCAGTTCCCTCTTCCTTCTACCTCACTCCCTTTCTCCATGTTGCCCACTTTTGTCAAGTCACAAAGCAGACTTTAGACCACCGAATGCCAGCTTGCTCCCCTCCCCCATGCACTTGTATTTCAAAGGCATTTTTCCAACTTGATAGAATTTTGGCACAGATGCTTCCATTATTTTCTTATTCTCAGAATATTAGATTCCTCTCGACTATCTCCAATTTATATTTGTAAAGAGACTTGTGCCCTAATCTCTTTCCTGACGAGACTAAAGGCTAATATGAGGCCAGCTAAATTTAGGGGATAGATTTCATGTGATAACAATCATGTGGAACCCATTTGATTATTTATTTTGGTGTTTATAGCCTTCCCATCCTAAAAGCTTGGGGAAATAGCAAAGTGGGGGCTTTCAGGAAAACAGAACATGAGTTTTGTCAGTATTGTTAGGTGTAATATATGTTCCTGTAAATTGCCACCGTGGTGCGGAGTGGTAAAGCTGCAGTACTGCAGTCCTAAGCTCTGCTCACGACCAGAGTTCAATCCCAGCAGAAGCTGGGTTCAGGTACCCAGCTCAAGGTTGACTCAGCCTTCCATCCTTCCAAGGTCAGTAAAATTAGTACGTAGCTTGCTGGGGGGAAAGTGTAGATGACTGGGGAAGGCAATGGCAAACCACCCCATAAAATGTCTGCCATGAAAACATTGTGATGTGATTTCACCCCAGAGTCAGAAGCGATTGGTGCTTGCATAGGGGACTACCTTTACCTTTTTAAGTTGCCACTTAGTGGTGGAGTGGTAGATACCTTTTGTGTAGTACTCAGACTAGGCATATTCCTGAAGAAAGTGGGATTAGTGGAGGCCTGATTCCAAGATGGATGCCTATAGGGTTGCCAAGTCCAATTTAAGAAATATCTGGGGTCTTTGGGGGTGGAGCCAGGAGACTTGGGGGTGGAGCCAGGAGACATTAGGGGTGGAGCCAAGATCAAGGCTATGACAAGCATAATTGAATTCCAAAGGGAGTTCTGGCCATCACATTTAAAGGGACGGCACACCTTTTCAATTCCTTCCTTCCATAGGAAATAATGAAGGATGGGGCACCTTCTTTTGGGGCTCATAGAATTAGACCCCCTGGTCCAATGTTTTTGAAACTTGGGGGGGTATTTTGGGGAGAGGCACTAGATGCTATACTGAAAACTTGGTGCCTCTACCCCAAAAGACAGCCCCCCCCCAGAGCCCCAGATACCCCCGGATCAATTTGCCATGATTTTCTATGGGAATAAATCTCCATAGGGAATAATAAGAGTTCCCAGCAGACATTTCCCTCCCCTTCCCCCACTTTCTGACGACCCTGAAGCGGGAGGAGGGTCTCCAAACCGGGGGATCCCCTGCCCCCACCTGGGGATTGGCAACCCTAGATGCCTAGCTGAAACTTTGCATGCTGTGTTTTAAATAAAGCATATTTATTCCCTTGACCTGTTGGTGTCCAAAACTTTACAGAGGGTACAGAAACTACCTTCTCTTTTACATTTATCCAAGGTGAAATTGACATAAATTGACTTTGTATGAAACTGCATTTTGGAGTACATTTAGTGAAATCTGATTTGCTGAACTTGTGAATTGCTCCAGTGGGTTGTCATGTCATAGTTTACCAGTTTCTGGTTCAACCCACTTTCAAGTTGTTGATGCCCCAGTGCAAAACCAAAGTCATTGAAGACACAATTACATTTAAAATCAAGGTGATTCGCCCCAGACCATATTTTTAGCAAGGATCACCATGTCATTGTGAAGTCTTGCATCCTAGAGATGTTTGTGGTTGCATCTTGAAGTGTTTTCAATCTCCTTTCCTTCCTCTCCCCACAACAGACACCATGTGAGGTAGGTGGGGCTGAAAGAGCTCTGAGAGAACTGTTCTTGAGAAAACTGCTCTGAGGGCACTGGAACAGAACCAAGGTCACCCCGTAGGTTTCATGTGGAAGAGTAGGGAATCAAACCTGGTTCTCCCAGATTAGAGTATGCCTCTCTTAACCATTGCACCAAACTGGCTCTCTTCACCAAACTGACCCATATATTCACCAGCATGCCTCCAAAGAAAGCTTTGGCAGTAAAGACATGTGAGGCTGGGTCCTGGCTCATTATGAACTAGTACAGCATGGCTGCCATGGGCCAGCACCACTGACCTCATCAGGACAAGGCCCCTCTCCCAGGGATATCCCAGGTGCACAGCCAAGATACCGGTGCAGCCCTCAGAAATGCTACTCAAGCTTCTGTCAGGGCAACTTCTTAATAACCAGCACTCCTACACCAATAGATAATACTATTATCTCACAGCATCTCACAGACTTTGATGTAGTTACAACAACAACAACAAAATTTTATTTGTATCCCGCCCTCCCCGTCGGAGCGGGCTCAGGGCGGCTAACAGCATCATTCAGGTTTCAGTTATACAAAGGTAAATAAAATTACATTTAAACATTATAAACATTTCAGTTAAAAATTCTGGTTAAGTTTAAAAATTAGGTTAAAATTAATTGCTAAAGTGCTAATGCTATGCTGGTTTTATGTTTTTTGTGATGGCGGTTTTCGTTAGCAGTTTCCTTTTTCATCAGCGAAAGCCAGTCGGAAGAGGAAGGCCCTGCGGAATTGTTCTAGATCCCGCAGGGCCCGCATTTCCTCTGGAAGTTGGTTCCATAGGCTCGGGGCTATAGAGGAGAAGGCCCGGTTACGGGTGCTTTGCAGCTTCACCTCTCTCGGTCCAGGAGTAGTCAACAAGTTTTTTCCGGCTGACCTCAGTGCTCTCTGGGGCTCATATGGGGAGAGATGGTCCCTAAGGTAGACAGGTCCTCGACCAGTTATCCAAATGCATGGAGTGACTGGGATTACAGTGTGCTTCACCTGAACCCTCTGCTGACTGTCTCTCAGAGGAAGGAAGAGGCCTCATTCACCAGAGGAATCCAGCTCACCCTCTGCATCCAGCATCCAAGGAAGCTTCCCCTGAAGACCCTCCCCCCCCCCACTCCTGGGCAGGCCAGCACATTCCCATGGTGTGTCCAGCAGCAGTTCTGGTGAGTCATCCTCAGATGCAGATGTCACGCGCACAGATGGAAATTATTGGAGGGTGGGGGCATGTATTCCTGGGCTTCTATTCTGGCTACAGAGGTGTAGGTCAGGGGGTCATAATCGTCCTGCTGGTGTTTGGTGAACTGAGGAAACCCTAGGGTTCTTGCTGCAGTCCCTTACAAAGACTTTGAGGAGCCTCCCAGCATTTACCTGATGGATACTTTGTAGATGCATTTGCTCTCTTTAAGCCTGGGGTGATGCACACAAAAGGGGCCCTTGCCATGGCAAAAGGTGATCCTCCAGGGGCGACACAGACCACATGTTCCAAAATTGGATGGTGAGCTATACAGTTGACATGATCCTAGTTTCATCTGCTTACCCAGAGCCTGGGTGGCAAGATGGGGAATTTTCTCAGGGCTCGGGCCTGGCCAGGGATGCTCCAGCCATAGATGATGATGAGGCCTTTAAGAGGCAGGTATCCCCAAGGAGCTCTGTCATTGGGATCTTCTCAACAACATAATCTACGGTGGGGCCTCACCTAAAACCCCAGTCTGACCTTAGCAAGGCCAAAGTATCTTTCAGATGGGACACCCCCTGGTGCATTTGCTGGGGATATAACCAGGGCAGATGGCAATGCATACATTCTTCATTTTAACAGAACTGTGATGCTTAGTTCAGTCTACAGACCATGCCATCCTTCTCTCGAGGTGGGAGCTTGCAGCAGCCCTTTCAGGGAACCCAACCCTCTAATAACTCCAGCAGTAAGAAAGAAGGTGGGTTGGGGTGCTGCTGGGACCTCAGCCACTGCTTCTGCAAAACCGCCCTGAGGGCTCCAAATTATGGGATTTGTCCTTAGTAGTAACCCCTGTCTTTTCTCCCCTATTTGTACAAACCCCCGATATGGTGGCCATGAAATATTTATTTGATGGTTTTAGCAAAAGGGCTGACATTCCTTTTACCAGCCCTCATGTTACTATGGACTGCAGCAATTTTAAGTCCACCAGGGATCTACCAGACATTGGGGCATGTAAAATAGCCAAAAAAAAATGTGAGGCTGGCAGGATAGCAGGCTCATTCTCTGCCCAACTAATTTTGCTGAGGTGACAACTCTGTGGGTTGAATATTTGTGAGAGGCAGTCAGTGGAGGGAAAGAAACAATGCTTAACCCTTCCATACCCAAACAGTTTCCCACATAATTCTTTCCTCAGTCCTTCTAGGCTGGGGGAGGCAGCCTGTCTGAAGGGGAGCAGACCTCAGAGAAGGGTTGTGAGGGAAAGCATGTGGGCAGGAAGGGTGCTATAATTGCTTCTTTGCCTACCTATTCCTCTCTGGATATGCCCTCCAACAACCAGTCGCGTTAGAAAGTGAACACTGGTTGGGGGAACCTCAGGTGTGCTTTCTGATATGTTTCCCCACCTTTATTGACTGAGGCCAGAAAAAAGCATGTCACTGGGAATATGTTGTGTTTTTTTCTCAGTCTCTTAATTGCAAAAGGGCATGGGTCTTATCCAACCCACGTTGCCTTTTCCGTGGTGAATTGCAGCAGCGAATCAACCACGTGAGGAGCAATCCATTGATATTTCTTTTCCTCTCCAGCCCTGTCCACAGTAGCAAAATATGTTGGTTTTTAAAAGAAAGCATTTGTTTTAAAAATCTGCAACATTTTCCTTTGCTGTGCCCTGCGCACCCTCACCCTTTCTTCTAAATCCCCCTCACCGGTGCGTTCTGCAGACATAAAATAATGAAAGAACCCTGACATAGGGCTTTCTGCAAGGCTGCCTTCGGAAGTTTGCTTAAGTGGCCTTAAGTAAGGTAATAAGCAAGGAGTGTGAAAAGAGGCGACTTTGTCTTTTCACATTAGCGGCAGCCTTGTTCAAGTGGCAGCATCTATGAAAACGTGGCTCAGCCTTTAATGAGACTACAGTGTGTTAGTGTACCAGTCTAATTAATCCCATATTTTCACACAGCATAATTACTGAGCCGGGGCTGAATTATTTGGCTACTGGAGGTGGAGCAGAGCCGACACTATACTCTGTCTTTGCTCCTGACAATTTATTATGCTATACAACTCGACACCATCGAAACCTCCTAGTATAGAACTATCTGTCATCTCTTACATTATCAGTAAAATACACCACCTTCCATACTGTGCTACAAGGGTTTAGCAAATTGCTATTTTTATGGGATATGATAAAGGAAATGCTACCTTATGTTCAAATTTTTAACTGTCTGTTGCATGGAATATATAGTCTGGCTTTATATGTGTGCTTTCAGCAATGGCTCATTTGCATAGCTTATTCCAGTATTCTCTCCCCCCCCCTCCCCGCAAAAAAAAAAATCTGATTGCTCTTACATGTTTTTGTTTCTCAGACAGACATAAGGAAATAGTGAAATGGCACTGTTGGTGTGTGGGTGTGCACAGGGCAGATTATTTTAATATTTTTAAACCCTTTCAAAATATTCTGTTCTGGTAGGAAGGGCATCCTTATACTCATGGAAACCTTTGTTATGATTTTCTATTCCTAGGCCTTTCCTCTATTTTTTTTCTTTTTAGTTTTTGTGTGTGTTTTTGCTGCAACATATTTTTGCACATTATTATTCATTTCTGATATATGATCTTGCCATTTTGGCATTGGTAGAACCCTCTTTCCCATAGGAGTTCAGGGAGATTTGTGGTTTAAACATTTACTCACTTGCTAGTGTTTCTGGACTTGGTTTAATGGTATCTTTTATTTTTCTAATGGAAGGTCAAACACTACATTAACTATGTGGAACTGTTTTAAAATGTGTCTTTTCAACAAAAAAAAGAAAAAGAAAGTGTTATGTGCAGTACATTTTAAATCCAGCCATAACAGGACAAAAGGATATTTTAATATACGTGCATGGTTTCTATATACACTGATGTAGATATATGAATACAGAGGCCAAGTGAGATCTTAGAATAAAGAAAACCACATGCTTAATGGCACAAGGAAGAAAATTACTACTGGTGGTTTTTAACCAAATAATAGCCTAAATACTCAAGAGCTGTCTCAAAATGTAATACATTCAAAGGGCAATAAAATGTATTTCATTAAATCTTTCTTGAGATATCAATAACGTATTGCATCTGACACTTTGAAGCTCTTCCATATGTGTAAATGGGAAACCAAAGAGCTTGTAATACCCTGAAGATTAGCGATGCAGCCCTAGGTCTTTTATTATTCATTTTGGGGGCAACGGAAAGGAACCAGAGGTCAAAAGTTAAGGAAGGTTAAATGCTAACAAACTTCAGCTTGTCAGATTTGGCCAACCTGACCAAGCTAGCAAGTTGCAGGTGTCATCATTTCTGCAATATTGAGTCTCAGCGGGATGAACTCTGATACAGGGGAAATGCAAAAATGAGAAGAGCATGAAAGAGAAGCAGATAGCCATTGGTTTGCACACATTGGGAATTTACATGTGTCTGGAGGGGAATTTCTGAGCAAGTGATGCAATAGATTTAATTGATTTTCATATGACTATTAGTGCCCCTTAAAATATTTTCTTGGAGTTTGCATAGCATAAGCATTCATTAGCATTATATTTCTAATAACAATTTAGTTAAGGAAATATCAAACAATATCAGAAAGAATGAAAAAATTAAAGGCAAAACAAAGCAGTGAGTACTGGACTAGCTCGGCACTTGGTGAACTAGATCTGCATGATTTCCAGTACGCTGAGAGAACAACTGAATGTGCCTGAATTATTTATTTATTTATTTATTTTTTGAAAAATCCTCCTATCTGGATAAAAATGGCATGCAGGTATGGATATTTTTAACTTTACAAAAATGGCTTAATAGAATAAGAATTGCTTTGCAAGGCCAAATGAAGGATGATCTAGATCAACATACTGCTTCAAACCATGACAGTGTGATATATTTATGAGAATGTCATACTAGAGCAGAGGAGACCCAGGTGGGAGTCTATGCTCACTGAGTGACCTTAGGCCAGCTATTCTTACTTTCTTAGTCTAACTTATTTTATAAAGTTGTTCTGAGACTAAAATGAAGGGAGAACCATCAGCTTCTTTGAAGAAGAATGAGATAAAAATGTGATAAATGGACATTCTTCACCTGCATGGTATCACTGGAAATGACCAGTACTGAAGAAAGTATTCTGCATACGGGCATAGCATAGCAACATCCTTTTATAATTTTTATGCCTTTTCTTAATAACCCTATCACTGAATTTGTCGTTTTCAAATGTCAGAAAGCATATAATAGGATCTCAAGATTGTTTCCCTACATAGCAAAGTTTGTACAAGAACTGGAAGTGAAAAGCAGAACTACTTCACATACATTTCCTCTTTTCTGCTTCTGTGAAGGTGCAAAGAGATTTATTATTGGAAATGGGACAGAAGAGAAAGCCAGCCATTAGGACCAGTTTTATGGCGGCAAACCTTTACTTGGGGAACATATGAATGAGGGCTGAGAGGACATTTCAGCTCTAATGCTACAATGAACAGAAGGATGCAGGAAAGAAGTGGCAGCCAGCCTATAACTCAGACAATACATACACCTAGGACCAGCTGAGAGATGGAGGATTTGGAAAAAGTAGGTCTGAGATCTATGTGTAATATCTATCCATACAGGTAACAGAGAAGGCCACATGAGATGTGCTGTGCCCTGAGGAAGGATACTATGGCCGTTTTCCCACTCACGTTTTACTGGCGCCACGACCATCCTGACGCCGGCGAATCTGCCTGGATTTCGCAACAGAAGCGCCGGCGCTCCCAGAAGCGCCGGCGCTTTCCGTCGCTAAGCCAGCGCAAACGTTTTCCTGCATCTTTGCGATTTCCGTTTGCGCTGGCTTAGCGACGGAAGTAGCCGGCGCTTCTGGGAGCGCTGGAGCTTCTGATGCGAAATCCAGGCAGATTCGCCGGCGTCAGGATGGTCGTGGCGCCAGTAAAACGTGAGTGGGAAAACGGCCTATGAAGAACCAAGAATTCTGAGGTGACTTCATTAGCAATGCCTTGCTCAGACTGGAGAAGACAGCCAAACAGTCTGCCAAGGAAATTGCCAGAGTGTGCTGAACAGGACTGCATTTGGCCCCACCACATGGGGTGCTCTGGTAAACTAGCCTGTTCCTAGGGCACAAGGGAGGCTCCCTTCACTCAACATTTGTCTCAGCAGGATGCTAGGGGGCATCCTGGTTGCCAAGCAACTGGAACTCTTTTCCTTCCCTTACTTGTCCTGACATGCTGATCAGTGCTCTTTGGTTGTTGAGATTGGCAGCTGGGATGTGCCAGGATAAACCTTTAGGCCTAGAGGGAACAGGAATCCTTGTGCAATTGTGAGAAAAGTTCTACGGAGCTGCATGAGATGATGAAAAAGAGAAAGTCTGCTGGTCGAGAAGTAGCTGGTCAAGTGGATTTGATCTCCAGGGGCACTGTAAAGATAGTCACAGTGAACACCAAACAGGCAAAGTCCAAAAAGGTAATGGTAAGGATAATCTCCTTCCTTCTGCCTATTCAGACTATGGCACAGTGGTGCAAACCCCAACATTTGGTGACACAGAGCTGAGCATATCAGCAGATCTGATCATCTAAAACTACTAATATGACTCATGTTACTTTGTTTGTTTGTTGCTTTGTTTGTTTGGGGGGTATTTTTTATTTTTCTATGCAGTGTACTACAGGCAGAGAGCTGAGTGTTTAAATCTCTGCTCAGCTATGAAACAGATTACTGTTTGTCAAGCTGACTCATCACACGCATTTGTTGTGATTGATAACATTAGAACCCATGCAACTATCTTCAGTTGCTGAGTCTTTGGTAAAAATATATTGTATTGTCCTCTAGACCTTGTATCAGGGTGGGAAAAAAGCCTAAATCATGCATCACCCTCTGGATCAGACTATCAAAGATCTCCAAATTGTTCTCGATACACTCAAGTCCCATACAAGCTTTTTCTGCTCTTTTAGTAATGCAGAACCACCTATTGTACAAACTGATTGTACAAACAAAGCAGGCATTCCTGATTTCCAAAGGAGAAGGAGAAGAAGACTGCAGATTTATACCCGCCCTTCTCTCTGAATCAGAGACTCAGAGCGACTTACAATCTCCTATATATTCTCCCCCCACAACAGACACCCTGTGTGGTGGGTGGGGCTGAGAGGGCTCTCACAGCAGCTGCCCTTTCAAGGATAACTCCTGCAATAGCTATGGCTAACCCAAGGCCATTCCAACAGCTGTAAGTGGAGGAGTGGGGAATCAAACCTGGTTCTCCCAGATAAGAGTCCACAAACTTAACCACTACACCAAACTGGCTCTATGCATTTTCATCTTGTAGATGCAAAGTCAACGGCTGCAATGAACACATTCTACTCCATGCATGTATTCAGCATGGTCTTAAAAGGCATATCAATATGTTTCCTTACTATGTGGCAGTGAGACCATTCCAGTTGTGGAGGAAAGTAACGTACAGATAGATTACCCAGTAGCTGTCTAGCTACAGGAGAGTCCACAATCAGTATTTATGGACTAGGAGAGAGGGCTAAGCCACCTGCCTATGGGCCTTGACAGCTTCCTTCATGCTTATGGAAATGAAAACAAGCGTGATTGTGAGGTGGAGAGGTAGGGGGAGCCCAGCACAAAGCTGAATTGAGCTATTTCCCTAATTTCTGTCTTCCTTCACGAACTGCAAGGTCATGACCTACCTTAAGCTTCCTTTCCCCTCTGCTTAACAATCAGGTTGATAGTGTCCCATGCTCTACCAGTATGCCTATCCATAATGTCAGGAGAATGTCCTGAAGTACAACTGATGTTATAAAGTGCAGCACAGTTATTTTAAACTTTCACCTCTTCCCTTTCTGACTCATCGTCCTGTGTCTCGGTCATGACATTGTCCCGTCTGTTGCTGTCACTTTTGCTGTGCTCGGAAAACCTGTGGTGCATCAACAGTAAACATTAGCCAAAACCAGCATCTGTAAAACAAAATCAAGGGAGCTGCGTTGTGTAAATAGAATCTTTCTTTCAGGTATTAAATAGTCCAGAAATGTAGCTCCTCTTGATTAGGATTTGCTGATTAACCACTCCAAGCAATGTCCTCTGAGTGGTTCAGTGATTGTTGGTTTGTGATGAGGCTTCAGAGAAAGGTGTTAATTATGAGGGCTTTTTAGTGATGTGGACACTTTTCTTCTGGGATCAAAGGAGAAGTTTCTAGTTCATTTTCTTATCACAGAGGCCAACAAACTGTCATCAGACAGTCATTTCACCCAGTGTCCCTCAAGGTGAAAGCAATAACTGGTATAATTAAGTTTGCAAGGGGTGGGTGGGGAAAATCCTCTATTTTAAAAAAAGAGAGGAAATTGTGTCAAAGCTTTCAGTTTGATGCTAAAATGCGCCATCCTTGATTATTGAGCAATTTTTGTGTGTGTGTGTATGGGGGTGTTATTTCATGACGGTTTTTTTATTCAAGGACTTTAGAAAGAGAGCCGCAAAGCTGAGGTAATAGGATGTGAATAGCTAAAAACTTAAAAGAAAGATGAAGATCTTTCCCTCATTCTCTTTAAGGTTAACTGTGGTTGTTATAGATCCCAGTAGGCAGCCGTGTTGGTCTGAAGCAATAGAACAAAGCAGTAGACAAGCGCACCTTTAAGACCAACAAAGTTTTATTCAGAATGTAAGCTTTCGTAAGCTCTTAAGCAGACTTCATCAGATGAGTGTGGTTTTGATAGACCGCCGTTATTATGTTTTATTATTTTACTGTTTTAACTGTGTAAGATGTTTTAAATTCAAAATTTGTGTTAGATTTTGTGTGTTGTGAGCCGCCCTGAGCCACTTCGGTGGGAAGGGCGGGATATAAATTGAAATAAACTTGAAAATTGAAACTTGAAACGTTCTGAATAAAACTTAGTTGGTCTTAAAGGTGCACTTGTCTACTGAGGTTGTTATAGTTGCTTATGCAATTGTAGTTACAGCTCAATTTGCTCCTGTTTGGAACTTTGGTACACTTAAGATTTCTTCAATGTGGAGAAGTTCTTCTGGTTGGTGGGGAAAGGAGACACTGGATGAAATGTAAAAGCATTAGAAGCAATTCTTGGCTTCTGAGCTTTGAAGCCTACCACCATCTCTGAGGATATGAGTTCATATAGAAGTGAAATAGTCCAGCTCTGCAGCCCAATGTGTAACTGCAGTGTTTCTTTTCTAATAAGAGATTGAAAGGATGTTCTGTTCTTTTCTGCTCCAAGAGCCATTTAAACAGTGCAGCCCTAAGCAGAGTTGTATCTTTCTAACTTGGCTGAAAACAACAGCCTTAGAAGGGTGTCACTCTACTTAGGATTGCACTGTAAGAATGAATTTGGAAGAGTTCACAGGCATACAGCAAACTTCCAAGTATCATGTTGCAGCTTGTGGCTCTATAGCAGAGCACTCACTCTGGTTAGGAGACCCTCATTTGAACTGCTCTCACTTCTCTGTAGTGGTCTGCCTATTCAGTCATTAAGGCTGCTTTGGGAACCATTTTCTCTTGCTCCGGAGCTATTAATAAGTCATTAAAATATCATCCTGTAGTTTCCATGGTTTTATTAAAAGTGCTTTAGTCTAAAACGATCACCACTAAAGTGTACTGAAGTGTAAGTTGTGTTGTTATATTGTCAACAGGTGGAGATTACAGTGTATTTAAGGGCATGAGGATGGTGAGCATTTGGTGGTTGTCTGGCATCTTAAAGAAAAAGTTGTCAGAGCCCCCCCCCCTTTTTTTTTCTGCTTGGTCCTGCCCAAGTCTTTCTCCGCTTTTCCTTAGTCAAGAATCTTATAGCCTTAAGTTGTTAGTAACAGAACGTAGCTGTTTGATTCTTGGTTCATGGATGAACCACAAACCAAACCATGAACCCATACAAACCAGGAGGTTGGGTTCACGAACTGATCTGGTTTGAGTCAGTTCAAAAGCTATTTAAAGTTTAAACCCCTGCTATCTGCTCCCCATGGCTTTTCACAGGGAGCAGGGGGGCATTTAAACAACTGTTTTCTGCTCCCCATGAAAAGCCATGGGGAGAAGAAAGCAGGGGTTTAAATGGCTCCCAGCCATTTCATCCGTAAGAACATAAGAAGAGCTTTGCTGGATCAAACTATTTGTCCATCTACTTTAGCATCCTGTCTTACAGAGTGATCAACCAGTTCCTCTAGATGGCCAACAACAGGGCAGAGGCTGAAGCCTTCTCCTGATGTTGCTTCCTGGCTCTGGGATTCAGAGGATTAGTGCTTCTGAATGTAAAGGTTCCCCTCTGTCACTATGGCTAGTAGCCACTGATAGACTTATCCTCCATGAATCTATCTAATCCAAAGCTATTTATTCCTCTGGCAGTGAATTCCACATTTTTATCACTCTCTGTGTAATGTAGTATTTTCTTTTGTCTGTCCTGAACCTACTGCCCATCAACTTCATTGGATGGCCCTGAGTTCTAGTATTTTGGTGGAGGGAGAGAAATTTCTCTTGGTCAACTCTCTTCACCCATGCATAATTTTATAAACCTTTATCATGCCCCCTTAGTCATCTGTTTTCTAAACTGAAAAGTCCCAGACGTCAGCCTTTCCTCATAGGGAAGGTGCTCGAATCCCCTTATCAAGGACCCAACCCTGGATCCCTCTCAGTCACCAACTCTAGGGCACGCAAGCTGTGCTGACACCTGTGGTTCCCTTTGAAAAAGTTGTGTAGGTTTATGGATTGGGGTTTTTTTTTTTTTAAAAAAAAGGAGTATCACTATGCATCGCAGTCTCTAGAATCCATTACCGAAGATAATAAAAAGGCTAACTTTTCTATCTAACATGTTGGTACCTTGCATAAGATGGCACAACATTCAGAATATCAAATGTCTTATGTAGCAATCCATTGCAAAGAAGCTTATCAAAGTCAAAGCCATTGTCCCATGGAATTATAAAGTTAGCATAAATTCCTTCTTATCTATGGTGTAATTATAGTCTCTTGCCCTCTGGCATCAGGTGATCTTTGAAATTCAATCAGAGCTCTTGCTCACTGCAACCCTATAGTACAGGGATGGCCAACGGTAGCTCTCCAGATGTTTTTGCCTACAACTCCCATCAGCCCCAGCCATTGGCCATGCTGGCTGGGGCTGATGGGAGTTGTAGGCAAAAAACTTCCGGAGAGCTACTGTTGGCCACCCCTGCGTATAGTAGATGATGCGTATAGTAAATGACATCCACTCCTGACTCCCCCTTCCATCTAGTTATTGAACTGAGCATAGGTTTCCACAGTTAGCCAGTTACCACATTCTTGAATCTGGCCTTGAAAGAGATAAGGATGGTGTCTATGAGGAGGCCTTATTATAAACACCTGCAAACTGCAGCAGACCTACTATTACTCACATTAATCCTTGGTTGAAATTATGGTGCTTTGTTTCACACCCCTAATCATCTTGGTTGCCTTCCTCTGTACTTTTTCCAGCTCTGAAATGTCCTTTTGGAAATATGGTGACCAGAAGTGTACACGGTATTCCAAATGAGGTGGCAACATAAATCTATACAGGGACATTGCCATTGGCCATTTATTCTCAGCCCCTTTCCTAATAATCCCTTACAAAGAGCTTGCCTTTTGCACCACTGCAGCACACTGTGCTGACACTTTCATTGAGCTATCCACTATGACCCCAAGGTCTTTTCCCCTCTCAGCCTCAGCAAGTTCAGACCCCATTACTTGAAGCTGGGATTTCTGTTTGAATGTGCATCACCTTACTCTTACCAACACTGGACTTTATTTGTTACATTGTTGCCCACTCCCCAGACTGTGGAGATCCTCTTGGAGCTCTTCACAATCAGCCTTGGTTTCCTTTCCACCATCCTGAATAATTTGGTATCTGCAAACTTGGCCACTACACTACTCACCCCTAGTTCCAGTTATGGTTATAAATTAAATAGTACCAATCTTTGTGGGACCTCACTACCTACTTCCTTCCATTGTGTGAACAGCCCATTTATTCCAATTCATTGCTTCCTGTCATTTATCCAGTTTTTAATCCATAAGAAAACCCATCCTCTTATCTCATGACTGCTAAGTTTACTAAGAAGTGTTTGCTGAGGTGGCATGTCAAAGGCCTTTTAAAAGTCCAGGTATATAATTACTACTGGGTCACTGTTGTCTATGTGCTTGTTCACTTTTTCAAAGAACTCCAAAAAGTTGCTGAGGCAGGACTTCTCTTTGCAGAAGTCATGTGGATTTTCCCTCAGTAGGCTTTGTCCCTCTATCTGCCTAACTATTCTATCTTTGATTACAGTTTCTACTAATTTGCCTGGGACAGACATTAAGCTGTCAGACATTTCCTGGCTCCCCTCTAGATCCCTTTTGTCACATTTGCAACTCTCCAGTCTTCTGGTACAGCTGCTGAATTTACTGATAGTTTACATATGGATTAGTAGATCAACAATCTTACAACTGAGTTCCTTAAGAACTTTCAGGTCTATGTCATCAGGACCTGGAGACTTATCAGTTTTTAATCTCCCTAGTAAGTCTAAAATTTCATCTCTGATCCCTTAATTTGGCTCAGTTCTTCAGACTCCCTTCCTAAACATAGGGGCTGCGGCATGAGTAACATGTCCCACACTTTCCACAGTGAACATAGAAGCAAAAAGTCATTGAGCTTCTCTGCCATCTCCTCATCTTCATTTAGCAATCCCTTCATTCCTTTGTCATCCAAAAGCCCCACTGCTTCTCTGGCCGGTTTCCTGCTGAGGATATATGTTTATGTTTGTCTTGATGCTTTTAGCAACCTACTTTTCCAAATCTCTTTTGCCAGAGTCCGTGGTCCCTCCTGACCGTTCACTTTTTAAAAGAAGCATCTTTTAAACCCTCCAGATCTCCCACTTTTTAAAAGAAGCCTCGTTACTTTTTATAGCTTCTTTGACTTGTGTTTTTAACCACACAGGCCTTTTAGACTTAGTAGTGCGTTTCCTAACCTGTGAAATGCATTCTGTTTGGGCTTCAATTAGTGTGATTTTAAATAGCTTTCAAGCATCCTCTAGGGTTTCGACTATCTTGTGTTTTCCCTTCAGCTTCCTTTTTACTGTGGCCCTCATTTTTGTAAAGTTCTCTCTTTTGAAATCAAATTATACAGTTTGGTAACTTTCCATTAATCTGAATGCTGAAAATAGCATTGTGGTCACTGTTTCCAACTGGTGTAACAATCTCTGCATTTCTCACCAGGTCTCAAGACCTGATCAGAACCAAGTCCAAGATCATTAACTCTCTTGTTGGCTCTGTGACCAACTGTTGCAGTGCACAGTCATTTTATGATGTCCAAGAATCTCATTTCTAGAGCCTGACTCAAGCACATATTTACCTAGTCAGTGTGAGTGTAGTAGGAGTATCCCAGTATAACAACATTATCTGCTTTAGTCACCTCTCTTATTTCTTTCACCCTCTGCTTTCTGCTGGAAGTGGCAACAAGCAGAAAGCAGAGGGAAAAATATCTGGGAGCCATTTAAATCCCTGCTTTCTGCTCCCCCTGTCTTTTCATGGGGAACAGAAAGCAGTGGTTTAAATGACTCCCAGCCAGAACAATTTAAACCAAACAGCTGAGTGAAGCTCCCCCTCTGCTCAGCTGTTTTTCATGAAGAGCAGACAGCAAGGGTTTAAACTGCTGCCTTCTGTGATTCATGAACCACAAACCTGCCAATATTCGTGATGAACGTTAGTTCGCAAGCCAGTTTGTGCTCATCCCCACTGAAGTGTACTGAGATAAAGGGGACTTTGAATATGCTGAAATGCCATGTGGTACAGTCCACCCTAGACTGTGCCACTTCAAAGTATAAATGAAAGAATGACATGTTTGGGTATTCCCCTGCCTTGGAAACATTCAGGCTAGCCTCAGGAAAAATTATACCACACAACAGGTTGGATTTCATTGTAAAGATCCATTCATGTAAGGAGGGTATGCTAATAAATCTCCCCTCCCACAGCAGCCTTACAAATCCTCCCATGTTCTTCCCAGAGGGTCCCCTATCCTGCATTTCAAGCAGGCATTTTGAACTTCAGGAGGAAGCAGGGATGGAATATTTCCATGCCAGGAAGTTTTAGACAGGATCCAACCCACTGGCTTTATGCCCTCGAATCTGCTCTTATCTTGGATCCAGAAAGGGTGCAAGAAAGAATATGTTCAATATGTGGTGAACAATAATGTTGATTTTCCTAGGCTATGGATCATAAGTGTTCAGCTTCAGTTCAATCCAGTCCCTCAACCCTTTCAAACTAAGGTTGCCAAGTCCAATTCAAGAAATATCTGGGGACTTTGGGGGTGGAGCCAGGAGACTTTGGGGTGGAGCCAGGAGACATTGGAGGTGGAGCCAGGAACAAGGGTGTGACAAGCATAACTGAACTCCAAGGGAGTTCTGGCCATCACATTTAAAGGGACAGCCCACCTTTTTAAATGCCTTCCTTCCATAGGAAATAATGAAAGATAGGGGCACCTTTTTGGGGGGCTGATAAAATTGGACCCCCTGGTCCAATCGTTTCAAAACTTGGGGGGTATTTTGGGGAGAGCCACTAAATGCTATACTGAAGATTTGGTGCCCCTGCCTCAAAAACCACCCCCCAGAGCCCCTGATACCCACAGATCAATTCCCCATTATTCCCTATGGGAATTGTTCTCCATAGGGAATAATAGAGTGCCCAGTAGACATTTCCCTCCTCCCCCACTTTCTAAAGTGGGGGGAGGGCCTCAAAACCAGGGAATCCCCTGCCCCTTCCCTTTCTCACACACACAAACACTTACTGGGTCTGGTTCTTGCACAACTTTACTTGCTCTGAAAACAAAGGGAGGGGCTGTTCTCTGATTAAACTGTTACTGACCCTTTCCCAAGAAGCACTTCCTGTTTCCTGCTTCCTGCTCAGCTTTAAAGGCACACATTTTAAAAATAGACCTGTTTGCAGGTTTCTAAACCTGCCGGAGCTCTAAGGTACATGGTGACTGTGGGGGCGGGGCTTCCCCCACTGGCCAGCTGGCTGGGGGTGGTGGGAAGCCTGTAAAAATGGGGGATCCCCCGCTGGGACCTGGGGATTGGGAAGCCTATTTCAAACTCTCATATAGAATATATAGAAACGAATAAGGTCCCTGTTTCAAGCAGGCTACATGTATTGTCCTGCTAAATTCATTGGCATTCTGCACATTTGCTCTTCACAGACCAGGTCTAGGTGGTGTTGTTGGTTTTTTTTTTTTTTATCATACTAGGCCCCAACAAAATCAAAATGAACACTTAGTTTTTAATATCGGCGCCATCAAACTTATCATGACATATTCAACCTTTTAAAGGAAATGAATGATTTCTTTAAAAGGTTGATGTCTCATTCGAGCATCTAAACTAGCAATTTAGGGGAGGGGAGAAATCCAGAGATCACAGGGGCTAAGAAATGAAGGGAGGAATGAGAAACAACAGTTGGATGTTAAAACTTTGAAGAGAAAATCAATCACTGGAAGCATGCTATAAATAAGGCATTATAGTAGAGCCTCGTGAAAACTGAAATAAGATATTTTTTGGAATTCTGAAACATTTAAAATGTTCTGTTCCTTTTGTTTGTTTGTTTTTGCCAGCTAGGCTTTCTTGCCAAACTGCAATAACATGACCCCTCCCCCCCCCCAATATGATTCCATATTCTACCTGTTTTTCTGATTGTCCTGTTCCAAAGGGCATTTCTACACATATTATGTAAGTATTTGACTGGGATACCAGCTATCAATTGTAGCTGAACAGTTACACATAGTGCCAGAAGTGATAGCAAGAGTCAGGGAGAGAAGAGACCAATAGGCATATGGAAAGAAGGCAGACATTTTATTTGCTCTTTTCCTCATTCCTGAAACGTATGTGTTATCCAATAACTTATTTATTATTTGTTATCTGATTTGTTCAACCTTCAGAGCTCTACAGTCACATTAGGGTTTTAAAGGAAAAAAAGTGATATTATAATAGAACCAATCCACCATTTCAGTCCATACCTGCTATCCATATCTTTGAGATTCTACTGTACATAATTGTTGTTGACCTTCTACCATGATAGAAACTCTTTTAAAGTAGTAGATAAATTATATAAAATATTAGTATTTTCTACATGTGGGGTTCCAGCATATTGTTTTATTATTATTTTTAAACAAAAAGTGATACTGGAGTAGGAACCAAATCACACTTTGTATTTCTGATTCCTTAAGCTCATGGCACGCCAAGCTTTTAACATGCTTTCAAAATGTGATAGGTGAAAATTTATCTTCTACCCTGACCTAAGCTTGGGTATCAAGAGGGGCAAAACCAGTCAATGTTAATAAGATTTACATCCAGATTTATGTTAATAAATCTTACAGCTTAAGACTCCAGTGAAGCTGTTGCCTCCTTCCCTGGAATCACTGTGGGATTTGCAACTGGGAGGTTCTGTTTTCAAATTCTAATTCCTCACATAGATTAGATTTTTCTGTTTAGAAGTGCTATGTAAATGGCAAGCAATGATGTGTTTCCACTGAGAGAAACAGTGTCCATAAAGGGTTTTGTTAACAACATAATACTATGCAATATAAAAAAGGTATGAAGTTCATTGGGTAGGTTTAATCTGCTGTCAGAAGTCCAAAGGGACCCAAAGTGCCTTACAAAATTAAAATGTTAGTCAAAACACAGTACAAAAATACAATTAAATCTACAAAGGAACTGAATATCCAACTATCTTGGCCTGTTCTCAGTGGGCTGGCTTATCTAGGGCAAGAACCAATGGCCAAGATCTTTCACCCAAGGGTTCCTGCCTTTGTTCATGCCCAGTCTTTATACTTACATAGAGGAAGAACAATCTTAGATGGTACGACTGGCAGAAATGTTGTTCCCAAACTTCCCTTCTTGAAGAAGTATAGACTCAGGGAGGACACAAGAGCACTCTTCAAATATCTGAGAGGCTACCACATAGAAGATATAAAGACTTGTGATCTGCTGTTCCAGTGGGCAAGACTAGATCTAATGGGTCTAAGTCATGGAACAGTAAAAAAATAATAATCAATTGAGCATTAGGAGAAATTTCCTAATGGTACCAGCAGTTCAATAAAGGTATAATATATTGGAGGAAAGGTCTCTTACTCACTGGAGGATGTTGACCAGAGGCTAAATGACCATCAGTAAGGGATGATCTAGCTTTGCATGTCTGACACTGAAAAGCAGCTGAGCTAGAGGGCCTATAATGCCTCTTTCAACTATGTATTGTATTCAACTATACCATTAAAGGACTCAAAAGCAGTTCACCATTTTGAGCCTGTGCTCAGATCCTGAGATTCTGTTGATCTCCAAGAACAAAATTTTGGAGGGGTGAGTGTTTCAGGTAGGGTTGCCAAGTCCAATTAAAGATAAATCTGGGGACTTTGGGGGCGGAGCCAGGAGACTTTGGGGGTGGAGCCAGGAACAAGGGTGTGACAAGTATAATTGAACTCCAAGGGAGTTCTGGCCATCACATTTAGAGGGACAGCACACCTTTTTAAATGCCTTTCTTCCATAAGAAATAATTAAGGATAGGGGCACCATCTTTTGGGGCTCATAGAATTGGACCGTCTGGCCCAATATTTTGAAACTTGGGGGGTATTTTGGGGAGAGGCACTAGATGCTATAGTAAAAATTTGGTGCCTCTACCTCAAAAAATAGCCCCCCCAGAGCCCCCAATACCCATGGATCAATCCCTATTATTCCCTATGGGAATCGTTCTCCATAGGGAATAACAGAGTGCCCAGTAGACATTTCCATCCACCCCCCATGCTTTCTAAAGGGGGGGAGGGCCTCCAAACCAGGGAATCCCCTGCCCCCTCCCTCTCTCTCACACACAAATACTTACTAGATCTTCTTCCTGCAAAACTCTACTTGCTGTGAAAACGAAAGCAAAAGAAAGGGAGGGGCCGTTCTCCATGGAAACTATTACTGACCCTTTCCAATGAAGCCCTTCCTGCTTCCTGTGCAGCCTTAAAGGCACACATTTTACAAACAGATCAGGAGCTCTACAACTACATGATGCCTACATGCATGTTCTCCCCCCCCCCCCCGCTTCTGGATTTTTGGAGAGTGGGGGAGGAGGCTGCAAATTCGAGGGTCCCCCGCCAGGGCGTGGGGGTTGGGAAGCCTAGTTTCAGGAGGAGAAAGCAAGAAGATCTCACTCCTCAAGCTTTGCTCTGTGAGCTGATTTTGTTGATTAGAAACCAGAGATGCTAAACTTCTTGGGGTGCCTTTACCCAGTTACACGCATCCTCTGTTGTACTAGTAGTGTCAGTCCTGATTCATCCAAAGCTGGTGGAGGGGCAGTACTTTGTCATGCTGTACCTGGGTACATTTATATGCAAGTCATGTGGTATATGAATTTTGTTGCTTCTCTCAGTTAGCAAACTGTTTAACATTTATTTATTAAAACTATCTGTATAAGCTGAAGTAGAAAGGTTATTCTATGCTTTTTACACATTTGTGGGAATATACTGAGCCTCTGCTGCATCCCTCAGTGATCTGTCTACATGCTGTGATTAATATGTGCCACTGATGTGTGTTAATCCATTACGCTGTGTTGTCTAATTACTCTATTATGCACAGGAACGATAAAAATATTTATTTTATTATGTAATGACATTAAAAATACAGCTTTCACTGTTTGTCTGTAGCAATGTGAGCTGTTCTTTAAGGCAAACAAGTTGCATTTATTTAAGAGTTCATTAGAAAACACTGGATTTTCTTTTACTAAACAGGATGTTAAAGTTAAAATAAAGGTTATCGTCACCATTTGAAAAGAGAAGTTTGAACACAACCTTCCACACTCCTGGGAATAATCCTCATTGAACTCTGAGGGGTTTGCATAAGATTAAACTTTAAAGCTGCAACTTTGTGCATGTTTACTTGGAAGTAACTTCCGCAAATCAGTGCAGCTTTCAAATGAGTGCAGTAGAACTAGTGAGACACAATACAGAAATCTTTATTACAACTCACAGCTTGGTACGTATTTTTTTCCCCTTTGGTTGTAGGGACATTTAGTGTCACAAGCTTTGTATATAATTATTTTTTTTCCTTATATGCTCCCTCTAAAAGAAGAATATCTTCAACATTCATTTTAGACATTAATCAACTATAGAAGGTCTATTTTTCTATGGGTTTTGTAATTATAAAAAACTCAATTATCTAGGGTTGCCAAGTCCCCCATGGCTGCTGGCAGGGGACTTTTTCACATGGGGTGCAATGATGTCACCTGGAAGTGACATATCACACTAAGCACATCGCATGGGAAGCTCTAGGAATTCGCTTGAACCTCTATGGTTTTGTACGGAGATGCTCTAGCAATTTGGGGGATAACTATATGGTGCCATAGGGTTTCCCCGTAAATTGCTAGAGTGTCCCCGCACTAAATCTCAGGGAGGATCACAACAAACAGAGTCAGATATTCGCTACAATAAATCACAATTAGTTAAAATAATTAAAACAGTAAAATTCAGAAGGTAGCAGCAATTACAAAAGACAAAAAACTCCATGTAGGTGGAGTCAAGGGGTGCTTCAGTTGACTGTGAACTAGAGCAGGGAGGCTGACTGAGATGGACTAGAGCACAAGTTTAATTTGTTTCTAGAGCTGATGTTCATCAGTAACTGAACAGATACACAGTGCACGTAATGAAGCCTCTCGTTGTCTGAAGCTGACAGTGCACCCAAGTAGTCCACCTGGAGGTTACAAAGTTAATAGGCAGCTTCATTGACTGAGATCTGCATGCAAAAGGAAATGCTGACATTTCCATATTAATTTAATGTGAATTTCAATTTTAATAAAATATTAGATTTCAGAACACCTGCAATACCTTGTTATCTTTGTACAAACCTATTCACATTTGACAAGACATACACTAACCATTCATATACATTTCATTGCTTTGTTGGCAGCACAAAAGAAGTAGTGTTGCATTTTCTGTAAAGGCTGCAAACCTACACTCTGCTATGAACCGTTCATGCTGTTTCCAGAGGGATAAAACAGTGCATAAATGCAGAATAGGACACAGTACAGGGGCTGCATAGACAGTAGGAGCCACATGAGGACTGCTGCTGTTGTCCACTGTTGATGCTCATAGACAGAGCACAGTCTTGGTTCAGGATTAGGATGCTAATCACTTGCAGAAACTTGGCTGCAAGAGAACATCCAGTCCCTGAATTGCCAGTGAATCCATGTGATTAGGGAAACCTCTGTTTTTTCCAAGCGAATACATTGGCTGGTGCATCATGCAGAATAACTTGAATGCCTTTAAATCTTGCTCTGCTTTCCACTGCTGTTCTTATAATGAGCTGATATTTAAAATAAGGGTTTTTTTAAGAATGAGAATTTGTTGAGTCATAAGAGTATTGTCAGAACAGGTTTTGCTGTGCCTCCTTTTTTAAAAAACCAGCTTTGCCATAGAAACATTCCACTTCTGAGCAAAGTCTAGAAAGTATCTGAAATGGCCAGCTGCAATCTGACTTGGTGCCATACACAGCAGCAAAAGAGGCCCTTGGGTAGCAGGGACAAGCCAGAAACCATATGTTAAGCATTCTGAAGGCCTGGTTAGACACCAGTTGCCTGCCTGCTTGTCTGGAGACCAAAGAGAGATAGTAACATTAAAGGTTCACCTAGGTTCAGGGTGACGAAAACCAGAGAGGATTGTGAGACACCCCAAAGGGATCTGTCGAGGCTGGGTGAGTGGGCGTCAACATGGCAGATGAGGTTCAATGTGGCCAAGTAATGCAAATTGGGGCCAAAAATCCTAGCTATAAATACAAGTTGATGGGGTGTGAATTGTTAGAGACTGACCAAGAGAGAGATCTTGGGGACTCACTGAAAACGTCAAGACAGTGTGTGATTGCAATAAAAAAAGGCCAATGCCATGCTGGGAATTATTAGGAAGGGAATTGAAAACAAATCAGCCAGTATCATAATGCCCCTGTATAAATTAATGGTGCAGCCTCATTTGGAGTACTGTGTATAATTCTGGTCACCGCATCTCAAAGAAGATATTATAGCATTGGAAAAAATGCAGAAAAGGGCAACTAGAATGATTAAAGGGTTGGAACACTTTCCCTATGAAGAAAGGTTAAAACACTTGGGGCTCTTTAGCTTGGAGAAACATTGACTGTGGGGTGACATGATAGAGGTTTACAAGATTATGCATGGGACAGAGAAAGTAGAAAAAGAAGTACTTTTCTCCCTTTCTCACAATATAAGAACTTGTGGAGCAGAGGTCCATCAGTGGCTATTAGTCACAGCTTATGATGCTTGGGGGGAAGAACAGTGGCAGGGCTTCTAGCCCCACTGGTGGACCTCTTGATGGCACTTGGGTTTTTTGGACACTGTGTGACACAGAGTGTTGGACTGGATGGGCCATTGGCCTGATCCAACATGTCTTCTCTTATGTTCTTAGGTAAAGGTCGTCGCCTGTGCAAGCACCAAGTTGTTACTGACCCATGAGGTAATGTCACATCATGATGTTTTCTTGGCAGACTTATTGTTATGGGGTGGTTTATCATTGCCTTCCCCATTCATCTATACTTTACCCTAAGCAAGCTGGGTACTAATTTTTCTGACCCCGTAAGGATGTAAGGCTGGAGCCAGCTACCTGAGCCCGGCTTCTGCCAGGCTCAAACTCAGGTCATGAGTAGAGCTTGGACTGCAGTACTGCAGCTTGTTTATCACTCTGTGCCACGGGGCTCCCTCCATGTGGTAACATTACAACAGTTCTAATAAAATCAAAAGCACTTTTAAAAAAACAAAAACTTCTTATTAACTTGGAATATATTTGTTTTTCAGATACCACCTCCCCCAATCTTGTGTGGGGAGGTACACTGTACTCTGTGCAAAGACAAAAATCAAGGGGGGAAAAAGAGAAAACTTTGCTTTTATTCCATCATTTGCCACTGAGCCTCTTATTTCTTATCAGTAAAGAGTAATAAGACAAAATTATTTTCCATTGCCATTTTTTCATAGGTGAATCTCTCATTTAAATCTGATTGCTTCTGTCAGATCCCCCCCACCCTACAGCAGGAAAGAATGGATATTGTCCATGGAAATAAATGAGGGAAAACAGATGCTTGAGTGAAAACAATAGAATAGGTAAACTGATCAAAAATGGGTTATTTAATTCAGTCTATGTACTACAGACCAATATTAAATGACCCCCTTATTAAGGCAAGCAGGTTGCTAATTAAAGCTAACATTGGAAATGTAGGTGACTTCCCCCCTTCTATTCATCCCTGCCCCCCATCTCCCCCCCCCTCCCCATGAGTGGATCTATGTTAGAACTTGGGTATCTTCCCTCCCTCCCTTCAATCTATCTAGCTGGAGATTTCACCCTGGTTGACAGCAACCGCAAGCCTAAACTGACAGCTCTTCAAAACCTGCTGAAGAAACCCAGCATTAATTAAGTCATTGCTGGACTGTAATTTCCTTGAGAAGTAAAAAATTCTCACACAAGAAAAGGTTACAGAGACCTTTTCTGTGTCAAAATTACCATGCTGCATGAATATTAATGCTCTTAATGAAGACAACCTTTGCTTCATCAAGAAGGTTCTGGAGCAGGTGCCAAGCCTGAAGTCTCATTCTGTGGGGGGTTTTTTTCTACTTTATGAAAGTAGGTGCCGTGCTTTCCCCTCCCCTTCTTTTTTAAAATCAGCATTCTCCACCTGACCTCCCCCCCATTTTTACAGATGGGGGGGAAATCTTTACCCTCTACTTTGAAATCAAACATTTAAGGATTTCATTCAGGACATTAGTCAGGGTTCAAAGACAGAATGATGAGAGAGATTGGGGTGTGTGTGTCTTATTTATACAGATCTCACACATGCTTAAATAGATCATAGCAGTGTTCTTGTCTAATACTGCCCCAGGGTGCTCCTGGACACATTTAATCCAAAAGGTTTCTGATGAAAGCAACCATTTAAGAGCCAAAGGGCAGATCTGGCCTTCCCTTCTGGGGGTGTGAGAGTTTTGTGTTTTACAATTGAGGGGGGGGAGTATTATTCCTTACACACAGCACAAGGCTACCATTTGGAGAAGGGCAAGAGATATGAGAGCATAACATCAATTGTTACATGACTGTGTCTGCCTTTTCCCAGGGGTTCATCTCTTGAAGGGAAAGCTCTTAGGTGCGTATATGACTGTAAGGGAAGGCTGCAGTGGAGAGAGAGAGAGAGAGAGATTATTTCTTGTTGGTACCAAAACTGGACTGTAGGTTAAGTTAGCATTTGTCCTGGATTTTACAAAACATTACTTTTAATTCCTCTACAAATGTCAGCCCTGATAAACAATATTTCATTTATTACGTATTTTATTATAGAACTGAATTTATTGTTGGGTAAAATCCTCCATTCTGTGTGATAGGAATGCCATGGATCAGATTATATGGCCTCCAGCTGCCTCCATGTACAGGATGAGGAGCTGGGTTAGTGATAGGCTTGCCATGCCCTGCCCCCTGCTCCCATTTCCTGATGGCTTTCAGGGGACAGCATGATGTCACTTCCAGAAGATACCTGGAAGTGATGCCAGTCTACTCTAGGAATCATTGGATTCAAATAGGCATTATGTCACTTCTAGGTTTTCCCCAAAAGTGACATCACAACATTGCCAATGACACCCTCATGTTCCTGTCCTCCCCCCCACCAGTCTTGCTAGTTGCCATCCAGTGGCTGGCAACCTACTCAGTAATATGTCTTCCCTCCTTACCCACCTGACGTGCCTGAATTACCTCTGATGCTATTGATTGTCTGCCCAGGGATATTACCTTTGAATAGGCCCTATGTAACACTGTTTAGGTGCATTTAGATCACAATCCTAAAATACTGTCAAAGCAGAATAATCAACAACACATCTTTTAAAGCACAACAAAAGAAAATTCAGTTTTAAATATTTGTCTGTACTGTTCTCTCCATGGCTTTTTTTTTGCAGGAGGAACGCCTTTGCAAACACCCCTGATATAGCCAATCCTCCAAGAGCCTACAGGGCTCTTAGTACAGGACCTACTGTAAGCCTACATCAGAAGGTGTGTGGCCTAATATGCAAAGGAGTTCTTGCTACAAAAAAAGCCCTGGTTCTGTCAGTAAGTACTGTTAAGCTGGCAAAATCTCAGAGACCATTGGTACAGATATGTCATGATACAAGGTCTGTGAATTGTACTGGATCTTTGTGTCTCAGTTTACCACCCATAACATTGGCAATAAAGAATGCAATAAAGTAGTTTGTGGATTACAAGAAAACTACATCCAGGATTTCTAACTTCCAAACTGCTATCGAGGCGGTGAACAGCTGGGTAACCCCATACCTTTATCTCTGGAGCAACTGTCTCTATTGAGATATATGAGAGAGCCCTTTCAGGAGGCTCAGTTGATTCTCTGTGTGACCCATAATAATTGCTGGATCAGAATATAGATGCACTTTCTTTAACAAGTGAACTGCTTCCGAGCTGTAAGTAGAATACTGATCATAATACAACTATTTGGAATCACTGAATAAAATAGTAGATATAGACAATATGTAAAAGAACACATCTTCACACAATTAAGAATTTGTTAAATTTGCTGCCACAGCATGTGGCAGTGGTTGCAAGCTTTGATGGGACTGGTGACATTTGGAGAGGTCTTGTCTATCAACATATATTAGCAGCAATGACTAACAGTATTCAGAGGCAGTGTGCCACTAAATGCCAGTTGTTAGTGGGCAGCAGGAAGAAAGGGGTATTGTTTCTGCCATTACAGGGAATAGGATGCTGGATGAAATTTTGGTCTGATCTTGCAAGGCATATTCTTACAATACTCAGTCTTTAACTTCCAAGCTTTCAGCTAAAGCACCTAAGAGAGAGAGAAGTATTCTAAACAGAATAGGAACTTTTCTACAGGAGGAGTAAGTAAAATGAAAGGGAAAAAAGGATTGCCAGATTGGCTATTAATTACACTTTTCAGTTTTACTTACCACTCGTTCATGATCTAATCACAGTCAAGGCTAACATATAAAATAAATCTGAATATTTAAAGCTGAGACATAATGCCCTATTTATATTAAAAAGGTAAGCCAATGATATATTTTTATGGGTGCTGATATAATAGCTATTAGATTTATAATGCAGAGGAGAAACATAATTTGATTAGGAAGAGCAATAGTTCACAATCTTTTTATTGTTTATTGCTGACATCAGGGCAGAACTATAATAAGAATCAAGTAACAACTGGATATAATAAAAATAAATGTTGTTTACATTTGCACACAAATAGATCTCTTAAATGCCACTTCTCAGTTGCCTGCAAATACCTGGCAGTGGCTTTTGTGAAGGCAGTTGTTGTGACAGTGGCCTTATGGAAGATTTAGAGCAAGAAGCAGTTTCAGGTGATTAGACACTTGCTGAAGAGCTTTATACCTTTAATTCATGAAATAAAATCTGAGGGCAATTAATAATGAAGGATATAAGTAGTAAAAGGGTACGCATTGAAAATCAATGAGCTAATTTGCATATTAGGCCACACCCCTTTACATTGCCAGAAGTGCCATGGCCCTGGCACATCCACCTTGCCATGTGACTGGGGGTGATGTCAGCAAACCACGCCACACAACATCACCAAATGTATCATGATTGGGACACACCCCCCCCATATCACCAAAAGTGATGTCAACCAGCCAATCCCCTCCTTCTGCCACCCCCCCATCAGGCATTTGCCTTTGAAGGCTGATGTCTGAGAGCCGCAAGACATGAATGTCAGATCTCTGAGAGCTGCAAGATATTAACATAAGATGTTTGAGAGCCGCAAGACAGGAAGGAAGGAAGGAAAATAGATGTGGAAGGAGGAAGAGGTAGAAAGAAAGCAACTTTATCTTTAAATGCATTCTCTAAACAGCCAGCTGACTTGGAGAAGAGATTTAAAGAGACAAATGCCTTCTCCAAGCCAGCCAGGGCAGTGGGGGCATTGAGAGCCACACAATGTGTGTGAAACAGCCACATCTATTTTCCTTCCTTCCTTCCTGTCTTGTGGCTCTCAAACATCTTATGTTAATATCTTGCAGCTCTCAGACATCTGACGTTCATCAGCCTCCTCCCACGGTCTCCACCTCCTCGCTCTGCTTTTCCTGCCTGCTCTGCCAGCCACACATTGGCATTGAGAGCCAAACAATGTGTGTGAAAGATCAGCCACTGCCAACGTCCCACCCCGGCCCGGAAGCCACCGCCGCCTCCCCCTGCCGCCATACCCCAAGAAAATGGGCAGCCTCTCTGGTTCCAGCCACCCCAAACAATCCCCCACACGCAGGGCATTTTCTGGCGGGGGTGGGCCCAGTCCCTCTCCCCCTCTGCCCGGCCAAGCAGCGAAACCCTTTCCTCCTGCTTAAAGCTCACTGTATCCCCAAAGCCACTCTGGGCGCCGGGCGTAAAGAGTCCTGATCCGTCAGGGGTGTGGTGTCGGATGGGGAGAAAGGCCACACGCCACTGGCTTCACTACTGCTCGATCCATTCACGGGGCACTGGCGAGAAGTTCAACTTTTGCTTTCTCTCCTACACCTCCCAACTCCCCTCCACCCACCCCCCGTCAGGCATTTGCCTTTGAAGGCTGATGTCTGAGAACCGCAAGACATGAACGTCAGATCTCTGAGAGCAGCAAGATATTAACATAAGATGTTTGAGAGCCGCAAGACAGAAAGGAAGGAAGGAAAATAGATGGGGAAGGAGGAAGAGGTAGAAAGAAAGCAACTTTATCTTTAAATGCATTCTCTAAACTGCCAGCTGACTTGGAGAAGAGATTTAAATAGACAAATGCCTTCTCCAAGCCAGCCAGGGCAGTGGGGGTATTGAAAGCCACACAATGTGTGTGAAAGAGCCACATGTGGCTCCCAAGCCACAGTTTGGCCACCTCTGCCATAGAAGTTTCTATATTTCAGCCGTATAAAATAACAAATGGGTTTATTGGGTAATGGATGGGCGGAGCCTGTGTTTTGAGTTAGGGCGGGAAGTAGTGTGTCGTTTCTTCAAAAGTATATCCCTTTTACATTTATTTTTATTTCATTACCCCTTTTACACTGCTGCAAAGAGCGTGAGACCAGCTGCACCAAATTGCTGTCACAAATTCTTCCACTATCTTTCTTTCTCTCCCTGGCCCTCCTGTTTGCACAGATCAGCAGCTTTGGTAAAGGAAAGGGTTTGATAAAGGGTTTGATAAAGGAAAGCGCAAAGAAGCCCGGGTGGGGGCAGGGGTGGGGGGGAGGTGCTCCAGGAGCCGTGTGAGTTGCCCCAGCCTCGTCGCTGGGCCTAGGCCTCTAGGGTGGGACATTGCTAAGCATCATTGGACTTGAAAGGAGTTCTGACCATCACATTGAAAGGGACCACACACCTTTTAAATGCCTTCCCATCCCTTGGAAATAATGAAGGATAGGGGCTGGCTCATCGTCATCAATGCAAATAAGGCAACTCCTTACAATCAAAGCCCTGGTGCCTGCCAGCCGGCAGGCTCACTGCATGCAAGTGAGTACTTCCCCCCCCCCCCCCTGTTTTCCTCCTAGGCACGTCTTATGGTCAGGTGCGTCTTATGGGGTGAAAAATGCAGGTATGTAGGCCATCTCTCTGGGCGTCACTGGAAGTAACATGGCCAGGCCCTCTACATCACTGGAAATGATGGGGATAATTTGCATATTAATTGAGTAATTTCCATACTGAGCTGCACCCCTTCCCCACCATCAGAAATGATATATCTAACCCCACACCATAGCTGGATGTTACCTGACCAGCCCTGCCATCTTTCACATCACTGGATGTCCTTTCTCCAGCACTGCACTGTAACTGAATTCACCCTGGAACTGGGTGAATCACCACATGGGAATGATGACCAGCCCTCCGCACCCTCACCCTAGAGCATATGGCACCCCAGTCAGGCTTGTCACCTGCCACCCCACCTGCACCCCGTTGCTTGTGTCCACCATCCTCTTCCTCCACCCACCCCTTCCCCTCCTCCGTAGATTGACTGCCCTGCCTCCTTCGCATCACTTGTGTCCACCATCCTCTTCCTCCACCTGCCCACCCCTTCCCCTCCTCTGTTGCTTGTCTGCCATGCTGCACAGCAGACAAGCAATGGGAAGGAGGTGGGGCGGGAAAGCTACAGAGGAGGGGAAGGAGTGGGCGGAGAAAGAGGATGGCAGACACAAGCGACGGGGAGGAGGTGGGGAGCGCAAGCTGCGGAGGACGGGAAGGGGTGGGAGGAGGAAGAGGATGGTGGACACAAGTGATGGGGAGGAGGTGGGTCAGGCAAGCTATGGAGGGGGAGAAAGGGGTGGGTGGGCTAAGAGGACAGGGGACACAAGCAACAAGGAGGAAGTGGGGAAGGCAAGCTACAGAGGAGGGGAAGGGGTGGGTGGGCAAAGGAAGAGGATGGCAGACAAGCAATGGGGAGGAGACGGGGTAGGCAAGCTACAGAGGAGGGGAAGAGGCAGGTGAAGGAAGAGGCAAACTAGGGATTTGTCTAGGGGAGGGCCAAATTTGGCACACCCGTCCTGCTGGCCCTAGTGAGCAAGCCGGCCCTGGCTCCAACAGCTGCTAGAAGCTGTTCTATTCATGCTCACTCTTCCTTAACTGAATGTATGATCCTGCAAGGGGTATCATGTCTTTCAGTGTGAACCAAAGAGCAAGGACAAGTCATGTCACCATGCCTGAAGCAGTGGTTTTGCCCGATTGTTGACTCCCTAAAGGAGAGGAGCTCAACTCTTGACATCCATTCCGCATCCCCCATGGAGTACCCTATGGACTTCAGGGGTCCATGAACCCAAGTTTGAGATCTGCTGAGTTAAAGGATGGATGGGAAAGGAAAGAGTAGAATGAAGTTCCAGAATCCTGAGAGTACTTCCAAATAAGGAAAGGCAGGGATGGTGTTGAAGTTGGGAGAGATGTGTGTGAAAGAAGTCTTGATTGCCTTATTGAGCTGGGCTTTTGGCAGGCAATTCAACCAGTTCAAGATAGATCAGTCTGAGAATGTGTTATTGGGAAACTCTGATTTGGGCATAGTTCTATCTGTTGCCTACATGTTTGTTCACTTTCTCAAAGAACTCCAAAAGTTTGGTGAGGCAGGACTTTCCTTTGCAGAAACCATGCCAATTTTCCCTCACCAGGTCTTTGTCCCTCTATGTACCTAACAATTCTATCTTTGATTATAGTTTCTACTAATTTGCCTGGGACAGGCATTAAACTGACTTGTCTATAATTTCCTGGTTACCCTCTGGCTCCCTTTTTAAGAATTGGTGTCACATTTGCTACTATCCAGTCCTCTGGTACAGTGACTGAATTTAGTGATACATTACATATACAGGTTAGTAGATCAATGATCTCACATCAGAGTTCCTTAACAACTCTTGGGGAGAGTCATCGGTTTTAATTTCCCAGTAGGTCTAGAATTTTATCTCTGTTCACCTCAGTTTGTCTCAGTTCTTCAGACTCCCTTCCTGAAAATAAAGACTGTGGCATGGATATGTGACTCATGCTTTCCACAGTACCACAGAAACAAAAAAAGTCACTGAGCTTTTCTGCCATCTCACCATCTTCCTTTAGCAATCCCTTCATTCCTTTGTCATCCCAAGGCTTCACTGCTTCTCTGGGTTTCTTGCTCCAGATATATTTTTAAAACATGCTTATTGTTTGTCTTGATGCTTTTAGCAACTCAGTTTTTCAAATCTCTTTTTGCATGCCTAATTACATTTCTTTTGCCAGAACCTGCGGTCCTTCCTGTTCAATTCATTGGGGCAGACCTTCCACTTTTAAAAAAGAAGCCTCTTTTACTTTTTAAAGCTCCCTTTTAAAAAGAAAGGAGAAGAGCCTAGTGGCGTAGAGTGTTAAAGCTGCAGTACTGCAGTCCTAAGCTCTACTCACGACCTGAGTTTGATCCCCTGCAGAAGCTGGGTTTTCAGGTAGCCGGCTCGAGTTTGACTCAGCCTTTCATCCTTCCAAGGTCGGTAAAATGAGTACCCAGTTTGCTGGGGGGGGGGGAAGTGTAGATGACTGGGGAAGGCAATAGCAAACCACCCCTAAAAAGTCTGCTGTGAAAACATTGTGAAAGCAACATCACCTCAGAGTCAGAAACGACTGGTGCTTGCACAGGGGACCTTTCCTTTCCTTTAAAAAGAAACTCAAACCAAATTACCAATTCCTAACAACCTTCTCTTCTGCAATGGAGTGAGGTTTGTATGAAGTTAGGAACATTCTAATGATAGAACTGTGCAGAACTTTTTCCTGAATTCAGTGAAGACTAATCTCAGCAGGTGTGCACAAGACTGCAATTTTACAGTGCCATCCTGAACAGACTTGAGGATTGTGCTGTAAATCCATTTCAAATTCCATCAGGATCTCAAGATGATATTTATTGGAGTGAAACACTGTGTGACCAGCACTTGGCTTGGCACCTGCATGCTGATAAGTTGGAACTGACTTATAGTGACTCCACTCATGGCAAGTGAGAAACAGAAGTTGTTGGCCATTTCCTTCCTCTGTAGAGTTTTCCTTCGTGGTTCTCCATTCAGGTACCAACCCTGCTTAGCTTCTAAGATCTGACAAATGCAGGCTATATCATACCATTCCACAACATAGCACATCTTTGCTGTTTAATGCACATTTAATTGTAACAGAACTGACATTTTCTTGCTTAACTCGTTTTGCTTAACAGATTTTGATTAACAAACTAACATTTTAGGGGCCGTTGTGGCATAATGTATTGCGATTTTTCTGGACCATGTAGCATGATAATGCCTATAGAAAATGGCAGCATAAATATGTGGTATAGAGGTGTTAAAGAATTTTGTGGCAACTGTACTTTGATGCAAAAGTTCAGTTTTCTGTTATGGTTTCTCCTCAGTCTGGGTGAAACTTTAGTCATCTATTTTCTCAACCATGTTCATGAATATTACCATTTATACTGTAGCCTGCTTTTGAGTAAACTGCATATAAATGGATAATAAAGTATAAATGGTGATATAAAAATGCCTCAAAAGAAACAACCAGAAATGGGAGATTAACCAAAGAAAATAGGTGGGAGAAAAATGCTCCTCCTAATTTTGCATGGAAATTGAAATAAATGAATCAGGATATCCCTTGCATGGTATCATTGTTCTCCCAGATGTTTGCCCCAGTATTCCCCGAGGAAGACACAAGATAACAACATTGGGTTAACCAGTTATTCAAGTAATTATTTATTTATGCAGATCTACAACATAGTATTAAATATGCCAATATATTTAAATGAATGGGCTGTGCTTGGCAGCCTGGAAATGGCAGTCTTTGTTGGGCAAAGCCACCCTGACTCAAAACTTGGCTCGCATCTTCTGCTAGCTTTGTTCCACATTACCTGCAATATGCTGAGAGGTGCCCAGTGCCACCCCCTTCCCCTGAGATGCTGCCAAGTCACTTCCAGTTTCAGAAAGATGTTGATCAGCACCAAAGGCACTCCTTCCCAGCCTTCTGTCACACAGCCAGTGATGTGCTGCTCTGGACCTGCCCTTCATTACTGCTGATGCTTCAGGGTGCTTGCTGATCATATCTACCTATCACGATGAGCCCCACTGTATTCTTGCCAAAGCAGTTATGGCCTAAACAGTCTACAGATGGGACCTATTTAAACCCTCTTTCCCCTTAATCAAGAAGCAGGCAAAAAGAGCCCTTTAGTTGCCAAACAGAAGAGACCCCTAAAATTCCTGCTTGGCCCTGAAGGCAACCAACTAATCCCATGATGCTAAAGGAAGGGTGGGTGGGTCAACAGCCAACAGAAAAGCCTGTGTGGTGGAGGTGTGATCAGAATATATGAGGCCAGATCATGCCTCCTAATTAGCTGCTTCAAATGTAACAACCTAATAAGGCCTCATGCCTTTCTTGTCTCTAGGGTGCCAAAAAAACTGATATCTGGCCTTAATGCCATGAATTTCACTCCTATCAAAACATATTCTGTTCAAACTTCTGGTGAGGAGAGCGTACTGATCACCCTTATCTTCTCTACTTACAATGCAGAATCAGCAGGCACTAAATTTTATTACCCTAATGATATCTCTTCCCACTAAAAATGATTCAAGGTGGTAGATTGTGCTCCAAAAGAAGCATTGTACATGATAACCTTTTCTTTCTATGGAGTACTGAACAAATAGCTCTGTTGAATATATGTACATGGATTCATATGAGAATCTTTAAGTGTGATCAGCACTCACTGAAATCTCCGGATGTGCATTTGAACATACACCAAAAAAGTAGATCATATGAACTGTGATCTAAGTGATAACTGAGCAAGGATGAAAACTTTCATGATATTGTTAATATACTTGCCAAGAACACAATGTTTTGTTTTTCCTGTTATCCTGCTGAATGTTTCTCTTCCAGTCAAGGTTTTCGCCATGTTCGATTTTTTTCTAACTATATTTTTTAACAACAGTGCTATCTATTCCTTAGGGAATGGAAGACCTTTCAAACAAGAATCTGGAATCCCATGGAAAACCTTTTCAATTCTATTTCCATTTAGATCCTTTCTGAAAACCCCAACCGTAATCAGTATGGTTGTTTATGGTGCATCTTTTCAAATAAGATTGCTGTCTTGCAAGCACTGTGGATGCCACTTTGTAATATCTAAACTGCTTACGAGACAGCACTCCCATCTGATAAGAAGAAGCACCACACCATACATATTTATTTATATTTGAACTCTTGCCCTCTGCACTATGGTGTGGGTCATGTAGCTGCTCCAACACCACCTTATTAATTTTCAACTACTCTTGTTGGTATGGCGGTTACAGTGTCTCAGACTGATCCAAGCTTGAAAGGCATTTTTTTCCTATTTGATACTCTTCTTTAACTCTTAAACCACTAGAAGGTAACATTTCCAAGGAGGGTGTTTTTGGCTAGTATGAATCCTGTTACATTCCGGAATAAGACAAACATTTGCAATCCAATCAGATGTTTCTTTGATTTTGTACCTTGCTCATTAAAACATAGCTGTAGAAAAACAAATGCGTTTCAAGGTAAATCAGAAGGAAAGAATTCATTTGATTAATTCAGGAATTACAGAAGGAGGTATGTTGAAGATGTTGGTTGGATTGTTGGAGTAGACCAAAAAGTCATTGTACAATTAGTTGAGTTTCTGTCACATGCTGAGATAATGTCTTGTGTATGATTTATTTCCTAACCCTTCTCTCTCTCATTGGTGGGTGAATCCATACTGCAAGCAGATAAAGTTCATGGAACTGGAGTTTCTATCTTCCTGCCCAGCCCCTCCGTGCTTGAACATGAACAGCATGGAGGCAGAATTGTAAAATTCACTCCCTCTAGTCCACTGATTTAATTGTCATTCTACTAGCATTAGTGGGAGAAGTCCTGTTGAAGCAAAATCAATGAAGATTCTGTAAAGGGAAATCCTGTCTCACCAAGCTTATGGAGTTCATTGAGAGGGTTAACAAACTCATGAACTAGAGTAATCAAGTCACTGTTATGCACTTGGTCTTCCACAAAGCTTTCAACATACTTCTCATCTAAAGCTCCTGAGCAAACTTCAGTCATGGGATAAGAGAAGGGTTAAAGGAGAACTTGTTGTGATGATAGATAGCTCGATGAAAATGTCAAATTAATGTGTGGCCACAATGAAAAAAGTCAAAGTCTACTCTGGGGATTCTTAGGAAAGGAACTGAAAACAAAATGGCAGTCTCATAATAACCACGGCATTTTCAAATGGGTTATCTATCTCCAGTTCAGTGCTGCTAGGAAGCAGGGGGCTTTTCTGCTTTACCACAGCATCACAATGCATTTGTGCAGCTCCTGGGGTTTCCTCAGCTTTACTATGATTTTCTCAAACCTGCTTTATGGTGAAGTTTTGAGAAAGATTGCATCAAAGCCTGGATGGCTGCTATTTGAGTAGAAAAGTTCAAATTTTCCTGCCCACATGGCAGCTATTTTCCTTAACACTGTTCCAGTGGCAGCCATTTCCTCTTCACCACCACTATGAGACTTCTTTCATTTTTCAAATTAGCAATTGAATACTGTTATATTGATATATGATTATTACTGCCTACTACATTCTGTGAATTCCAAGCTGTAATGTTTTCTAAGTAAGTATACAATCCCTTCTGTTCAACAGATATAAGGTAATCAGAATGGGGCTAAAGACTTACCTTTTGGGGGGGAAACGACAGCTAGAAATTCACAGTATTTGATGTGTGTGTATGAGACATGTACTGAGTCATCTCGAAGGAAATATACAAGGTTCACAACAAATTTAGAGAACAGATCAGGGATGGGCATAAACTGGAGAAATTGAGGTTTATCCCTTTTTTTTTGTTTGTGGGGTCACACAAACCATGAATCTTCACAAGCCTCCTGGGTCACTTTAGTGAGGTTCATGATGCTGTAGTGGAGGGCAGCCCCTTAAGGCCAACAGAATGAAAGGGGACGTTCTTACAAAAGCCATTTAAAGGGAATATTCAATTTAATGTTCTCTTTAAATGGCTTGGTGCAGCTTGGAAAAGTTATTTGAAGGGAACGTTCCCTTTAACTGGCTTTTGAAAGCTGCATCATGCATGAGTGAAGTCCAAGCACTGAGTTCACGGGAAAGTGAATTAACAGACCACTTGGATTTCATTTGTGAGTGGTGTGGCTTGCAAAAGCCAGTTAAAGGGAACGTTCCCTTCAAATAACTTTTCCAAGCTGCACCCTGCATGAGTGAAATTCAAGCAGCAAGTTCACCTGGAAGTGGGTGAAGCTGCTTGAACTTCACTTGCACATGACCTGTTGACACAAACTGCACAAACCAAGAACCAGAATTGATTAGAAGATGCCTTCCAGCTTTGTTGGCAGGGACACATTTTTACACACACACCCTTCCTCTCATCTCCAGGGTGTTAGGGGAAATAGGAGTAGATGGCATGAGGACCATTTTAATAGTTTTGTTTTGGTCTCATCAGAACTGGTTCGCCTCCCAGCAGACCATGTCTAAAGGAATGTTCTATCTCTTCCCTCCAGTCCCAGACTTCCTGTCACAGGGCCTGCACCTGTACAACAAGCTCAAAGGACTTCACCTTGTGGCCTGGCTAATTTATCTTTAGATCACAAATGTTTTGACAAGGTTGCAGAGGCCATAGCCACTGCTAGAAAACTGTCTCCTCATAAGTCTTATAGATCTTAGTGGAAAAGGTTTGTCTCTTATGTTCCTACCAAGTTCTTGAATCCACTCACTCAGTTTTGGAGTATTTGTTCCACTTAGCAAAGGAAGACTTTTTTTAACAGCTTCAAAAGAGTACACCTAGATGCCAAAGCAGCTTTTAATTCTTACATTTGCAGCAAGTCAGTCTTTCACCTAAGAGAATCTAAAGTCTTTTAAAAAGAGCCTATAGACTAAGTGTCGTCCTGTCCCCCCTCTGGTTCCACAATGGAGCCTTTTCATGGCTCCAGAACATAAATGGTTATAATAGTGCACTATCCAGTGACGTTATATTCAACTGTCTTCTTTTGTTTCTTATTTTTTGCTTGTTTACTTTAATTATAGTCTGTCTTTGTCACTGAGACTTGAAACAAATTACAAAGCATAAGTCTGTTGTAAATCTGTTGTAACAGGGCTGGCATCAGCATACCCCAAAGCCAAGGGCTCCTAGCAGGGCCAATTGTTGTCCATGCCTCCTCATTTATTTGCTAGCACTCCACTGTGATACCAGCTACACTCACTGCCCAGTGCTGCTGGAAAAAAGGGCTGCAGGCGGGCAGTGCTGAGCACGGGCAGTGGGAGAGCTAACAACTGGGTAGGGGACAGACATACAGGCAGGAAGGAGGCACGTGGGTGGGTGAAGGGAAGGAGGAAATGTATGATAGATAGATAGATAGATAGATAGATAGATAGATAGATAGATAGATAGATAGATAGATAGATGATAGATAGATAGATAGATAGATAGATAGATAGATAGATAGATAGATAGATAGATGATAGATAGATAGATAGATAGATAGATAGATAGATAGATAGATAGATAGATAGATAGATAGATAATTTTATTTATATCCCGCCCTCCCCGCCGGAGCAGGCTCAGGGCGGCTAACAACATCATTCAGTTATACAAAAAACAAAGTTACATTTAACATTAAAATTCTGATAAAAGAGGAGACTAAAAGAGGAGAGAGGGCCTGAGAACTCTCAGCTTGGGCCCCCACAGACTCTGGAATCGGCCCTATGTTGTAATTTAGAGTAAAGATCACTAGTTGTAATCCCATTTTGCAGAAAGTGCCAGTCTCTCTTTGTTTACTGTGGGTGAGTGTTCTGTACAGAAATGATTTGGTGCTTCCATTTTCAAGAGTTTATAGGAAGAAAAAATGCAAAACCTCTTTCCCTGTTGCTCCAAGCAAACTCAGTATGTGACATTACAAGCCCCCAGACACTCCCCCCACTCTCTCTCACACACACACACAGCCTCAAAGGACACAGGAGAAGAGAGTTGACATAATAGTACAGTTTAATCCAACTTCCCTTCCATACGTCATTTAGTCTAAAAGGTGAAAAATACAGCTTTAAGCTATTAAATACCTAATAGCAGATGTTTTGTTCCTTAGGAAAATAAATATCAAACACTGTCGCATAAGGGCCTCCTTCACATCTGTTACTGCTCATTCAAGAAAACAACATTACACTGTAGGAAAGCCATGTAAATTTATCACTGCAGCACAACATTGATCGCCTAATCTCATAGTTGACATTGTCATCCTAAATCTGGAGACCATGGGCAGAAAGTTTTTAAAAACCCCACAGAGGGTAAAAAGGGCCCAAGTGTACATTTGTGCACTGTTGATTCAAGTAAAAACTGAAAGCAGCTTTGGGAGGCATAACCACAGGACTCACTTCAACCTAACGTCTGTGTCTGATAAGTGTACAAATATATTTTATGTAGTCCCTAATGATGGATTGAATATTTTTGATGGCCTGCTGAGACTTGGTTTAATAAAAACTAGAGAAAGTGACTGCTTTTCTCTTCACAGTTATGTCACTGCAAAAAACGCATGCAGTTTAGAAATACACATCCAGTTGTTGGCAAAACATCTATTTGTGCATTCTCAGGCCTCAGATTCAGCAGAAACTCACAGGAGCACAGTTCCTGAAACTTTATAAGGGTTCCCCCTCTTCCTCCCCACCTACCTTGTCCATTGAATAGTAGGTGCAGCTGCATAACAATCCCTGGATTAGGAGAGTGGGCAGCCAGCTAGCCACCAGGAGCTTTGCCATGTCCCCTCATTAACTCCTGGAGAAGCCCACACCATCCTTTCTCCACTTCTTATGTGATTTTGGGCAGCGGGTGGCATGCTGGCCTTTTGACTGGGAGGGGGAGGTGGCCAAGGAGAGCCCCAGGCAAGCGAGACCTGCTTGGGCTGGCTGGATCTCTAGCCAGCCCAAGCAGGCCTCGCTTGCCCAGGGCTCTCCTTTCTTGCATTGGGTTGCTTTTGGCTGGAGAGGGACATATGCTAATGAGTTATGCTAATGACTCCACCATCTATTTTTCTACAAAACAACCCCTGTGCATTCCCATTCTTTTTCATAAACTGTAATTGGAGAAATCCATTTTTTTTATCTTGATAAGAGTCTCAGAGAGCATACAATGGGCCTAATATTGTACAGTTTAATTCCTAAAGATCTATATCCTTGATTCCCAGAATCTGTGTTGGGAGATGTTAAAGTGATGAAGGAGGAATTCCAGTGGGCTTTGAATAATGAAGCCACTGTTTTGAATGTCTTAACTTGTTTCTGTTCAGACAGGAAGTTCCCCTTGATCTTGCTCACTCTGCCATTCTGTAGGCAGCAAGAAGGTCAAATGGCTGAGCTTTGCTTTTGCCACATTAAGGCCCTGTTCAGATGCACAGTATAATCAGATGTCACTGCTGTTTCCTTCCGGATTTAAAGTGGCTGATCAGACAGCAACATCTGCCTCCCGGTATTAACTCGTGGTAGCCACCCCCCCCCCCCGATCCTTCTCAGAACCGGATTATTTTGTTACCTGCTCCTTTGCGGTGTTTTTTGAGTTCTCCGGTTTCACCTCATAGTTTTCTCCATCTGGATAGTTCTGCTGTGCTATTAACCAACTTCTGGATGTCTGAAGGCTGTCCCAGAGCAAAAGGAGCCTCAGACATACAGTTTACGGTCGCCATTTTTCTTTACCATTTAGCTATATGCGCATAACCACATAATGTTTTAACCTATGTGCATGTGCGCATAATGCGTGCATGCACTTAGTGCGCACATATCATAATAGTGGAGAAAAAATAACTGCATTGTGCTGTTGTGTGGACGGCAGAAGATGGTTTCACCGTGGAGTGATTCGAATTGCAGTATGGCAGTCTGATTGATAATATCCGGAACAAAGATATTCGGAACAGAACCAGGTCAGTTTAACACGAACTCAACACGCTGTGTGAACAGGGCCTAAGAATAATTCTGGATATGTACCTTAAACAGAGTTGATCCTTTTGAAGTAGATCCCCATGTCATTGGGCACTATATTATTATAACTATTTATCCCTGGGTTTCCTTGTCCAGAAAATATGCACACTATCTAACAATATGTAGTTGCTATTTTTGTGTGTGCATGTGCCTGGAAGTCATGGTGACCTCTGGTGACTCATACTGGGGCATGGAGGATGTTCAGAGAAGTGGCTTGATAGCCTGCCTTTGCCTCTGGACCTTGATATTCTGTGGAGGTCTCCCATCCAAATACTTGCCAGGGTTGGCCCTGCTTAGGTTTTGATATCTGATTAGATCTGGCTCACCTGGGCTATCCAGGTCAGAGCTATATAGATTCTAATTATTTAGGCCTACTAAGCGCTCACATATTACTATCAATCTTCACTGAAGTCAAGTTGGTAGGGCTTTATTTCAAGTGCTGTACCTGCACTTTACACCTTTTTTCCCTCCGATTTTTCTGTTGGGAATCACGGAATATATATTTTGCAAATGAATGAGAAAACCTGGACAGTGTTGCCATGCTGAAATTTCCTGGTTGCTTTCTCCTTGTTAGTCAATCTCGTTCTGGATGTGTTTTTTGAAATAGGAGATTCTTCAATCTGTGTTTACTTTTGGGTAGCCATCTTGGCCAACTATTAGTGGTTCACCCCCCCCCCCCCGCATTGGTCTATGAACTCCACTATTGCTTAGGTTTTCCATCTTTTAAATTTTGGTGGGTTTTTTTACAAACAGGGGGGAGAGGGCTGGGTAAGGGTGGGCTGAGCGTTCTTGTTGGCCTGCCCTTGCCCAGTCCTCTTTCTCTTCAGAGGGAACTGGCTGGGTTGTGGTCAGCATCTGTGTCCTTCTTCTTTCACCCCAAATCGAGGCAAAGGAAGAAGGACACAGGTGGCCGCTGCCCAGCTAGCTCCTTCTGAAGCGGAGGAGAGGGCAGGGCAAGAGTCAGGGAAGGGTCAGTGTGAGTGGGGACGGGGCGGAGGTGCCCACTCCCACCCCGTGCCACCATGGTGAGGTGGTGCCCCAGGCGGCCACCTACCTCGACGACTCCCATGAGCCGGCCCTGGGTACTATGAGCAGAGTTACATATAGCTGGTGGGCAGTGGTTAAGCATATAAAATAGCACCAAGTTAGAATCTATGGCAAAATAGTAAAAGTAAAAATTGAAAAAACAACCACTTTGGCAGCGACGCGGCTTGCTGTTATCAGGCACGGGAGGGGGGAGGCAAAAGGAAGGTAAGGGAAAGGAGGGGGCGGGGGAGACAGGAAGGCGGCACATTGTGATCGGCGGTACTGTGCTGAGGCTCACTCATGTGTGTGTGTGCGTGATGGGGGGGGGCTTGCCTGGGCGACGTTGCTGTTCGGAAGCTCCCAAGGAAGCATCTGAAGAGCTAGTTGGACAAGGCAAAGTGAGTAAGCCGGCGCCTTGTGGTGCCCCCTGGTGGGGTAGCGCCCGAGGCCGCCACCTACCCGGCCTATTTCCACCCGCCAGCTCTGCTTGGTCTCCCCCCCCACACACACACACACACTGTGGAGAAAGACTGTCCTTTTCCTATATAAAAGCTGCAGGGAGGGGGAAGGTGATGGAAAGCTGAAGTCAGAGGGGCACATAAAGGGAAAGAAATAGGACTGCCAAATCCAGGTTAGGAAATTCCTGGAGATTTAAGAAGTGCAGCCTGGAGAGCGTGGGGTTTGAGGAGGAATGGGAACTCAGACAGATACAATGCCACTTCTTCCTGGGGAACCACTGTTGACAATCTCCAGGTGATGTCTGGAGACCACTCAGAATTACAACTGCTCTCCAGATGGGCCTTTCCTCCTGGGGACTACTGTTGCTAATCTCCAGGTGACATCTGAAGAGCACTCAGAATTACAGTTGCACTCCAGATGGCAGAGATCCACTCTTCTTGAGGTGAGTGTGTGGGGGGAGTGAATGCCTTCACTTGGGTGGGTGGGGCACTCACCCAGAGCCTCCTTCTAGAGTCCATTGTATTTTTCTTCACAACGGGCCTTTCTCCTATAAACATCATTCCAGTTTGCCAATACAAAAAAAGAATAAATTAGAATATAGTGGAAGATGGGTTTAGTTTGTCAATTAAAAGAACGTCAGTTAAAAAAAAAACACTATTCTGATACATTATTCTAAAAGAGAAATACATTGGAATATTGTGGCTATATAGCTCTATTTGGTGAGAATGCGTTTAGCATGTGTAATGAGATAAGAAACTAACCTCGCTGTTCAGTCCTGGGGAGATGTTTGTTCCAAGTTTCATAATATTTTGTAATTCAGCAATTTCCCTCTGATATATTTTATTTTATTCTCTTATAGCCCACTTGAGCCTGCTTTGGCAGAATGGGCAGGATAGAAATCCCATAAAGAAACAAACAAAAAAATATATTCCTTGTTTCCTCTGTCATTAATTTGATTCCTGTAATTCAGTGGTGGGCCATGACTCAATTACAAAGTATCTGCTGTGCTTGTAGTTGATCCCAGGTTCAACCCCAGGTATCTCCATTTAAAAGGGACAGGTTTTAGGTGATTTGAAAAGACCTCTGCCTGGAAAGCCTCTGGCAATCAGAGTAACCAGTACTGTCCTTGATAGATGAATGGTCTGACTCAGTATCTCTCTTGTTTTGTACTCATTGAAACCTGACCTGGACATCTCCGGCTAGCCTGATTTTGTCAGGTCTCAAAGGTTAATCAGGGGCAGTATTGGGGTGGGGAGCCACCATGGAATACCAGGGTTACTATGCCAAGGCAGGCAATGGCAAACTACCACTGAATGTCTCTTCCCTTGAATACCCTATGGTGTTGTGGTAAGTCCGCTGTGACTTGACAGCAGATCTTATATATATAATTTACTAATGGTGTTTGCCATTGGCTTAGGGGTGCATTCCATGCACTCCATAAAGCATTAGCCCATCATGGCTCAGTCAGCATCTCTTGCCTCCCATTGGCTGACTCCCCTGCCCACATCTACTGCAGGCCCGGGAATGTTGAACAAACCACCAAAACAGTCTTATCTCAAAGACAGACACATCTCCAACTCTTCTCTGTGTCCTCCCTGTCAACCAGCCTCATGAAAGGCATTGCTGTTTCATCAACGGCCCAAACAGATGGTCTCCCAGCACATGCAGCTTCAGTAGGCTGCAGAAATAGCTAGGGAGCCACTACCACCAAAATGCAACTAGGCAGCAAGGCCTGGCTGGCCCCACTGGAAGTATTTCTTCACAGGCCATGGGTCTTTCCTGTCTCTCCCTCTCTCCCTCCTTCCCTCAGCCTTGCCCCTAGCCAGAAGCTGTTGCAAGGCAACCAACTTCTGTCAGTAAAGGGAAAGGCATCAGGTGAATAGAATGGCATACAGTCTACCCTCCAAAGCAGTTATTTTCTCCAGGGTGGGGAGAGAGATCTGTTGTCTGGAGTTCAGGTATGATCTCAGGAGATCATCAGGCACCACTAAGAAGTTGACTACCTAGGCCTGGCAGCACCCTCTAGGTGACTTGATGCCACCTGGCTGGCATGACTTAACTAGGCCTGGCTGCTTGCTCCTGTTCAGCAGCAGCCCTACTATGACAGCCACTGTGACTTAGAAGTTGCCAACTCCAGGTTGGCAAATTCCTGGAGATTTGAGGGGTGTAGCTTGGAGAGGGTGAGTTTGAGGAGGGGTGGGATCTCAGACAGGTACAATGTCACCCTCTGAGCCAGTCATTCCCTCCTGGGGAATCACTGTTGCCAGTCTCTAGGTGAGGACTGGAAATCACTCAGAATTACAACTGCTCTCCAGATGACAGACATCAGCTTTCCTGGAGGTGGGGAGGTGGGAATGCCTTCATGTGGGTGGGTGGCAAGACAAAGTTGGGGGGCACTTGCCCAGAGCCTCTTTCTAGAGCCCATTGTATTTTCCCTCACAATGGGTCCTATTCCTGGTAAATAAATTATTTGTAAGCAACTTCCTCCTTGTTCACTAAGCTACCTTCTATTGATCTGTGGGAAGGAAACATTGAGATAGCTAATACAAGTCCTTTAGAATTTGTTCTCTGACTTGAGGTGTTTTTAGAAACAGTATAGTAGTATACTTATCTCTGAAGGCTTTAAATCACTGCACAAAGGTTTTATACCAAAATTATTTTAATCATATACATACATATTTAAAGTGACAATGTAAAATTAGAGTATAGAATTCCTTTAACCCTCATTTAGTGGAAAACTGCAATTTGGAAGTTACTTTAGGTTAATTTTTTTATTACTTGCATCATGCAGGTGTTCTACTGCTATTAATAATCACTGTCAGTGAAAAATGCACATGAGTGAAAAAGTCTCCTTTAAAAGAGTTTGAGTTGCCAGCTATGGCAGGGATGTCAAACTCATTTGTTAGGAGGGCAGGATCTGACACAAATGGGACTTTGTGGGGCCGGGTCATGAGTGTCATAAAATATGTCAGGTAGTGGAGATATAAACTTTATAATGGACACAGACAAACACAATTAAAGATTTTTTTTAAAAAAAAACTTAAAATACAAACAGGCTTAAAACTCTTCCAATGGTTTAAAGGTGGGGGACTAGTGGAATTTGGCAATGCAAATTTTGAAATAAAATATCAAGAAAAAGCACAAGGCTCTGACTCTGTGGAAACAATGAAATGTCATTGTAAACTTCTCCCCATCAGTCTACTGAGCTTGGCAAAGCCTTTACAGTATAATATCCCCCTTTGGCTATGAGTTCCCACATTAGAGTACTCACTAGGTTAGGTCCATTCAGGAGAGAGAAGCTGTCTGGAAGCATCAACCCTTGTTTGCAAGGACACAGCTGCAGGAAGCATGAGTTTCCGCTAGCTCTAGGAAAGCTGAAAATGTAATCATCTCCATTTGAAACCATTGCAGAGTACAGACAAAACTGCAAGGAAAATTTGGAATGGATCTTAAAATCCATTTAAAATCCAATTGACTGATTTTTACCAGAACTTTTTAATAACTCCTCCTCCCCACCCACCCACCCCCTCTCTCTGTGTATCTGAGTATTCTATCTATGGCATTTATTCAAGTAGACAAATGACAGATGAGGAATGACATTTTCTCATGGGAGGGAGCCTTGGAATTCCCTCATCGCTCTTATTAAGGCAGCATGGACTCATCAGTGCTTGAGCAAAGGGAGGGTAGGAAGCAATCAGTATTGGCTTGTCTCTCCCACACATAGGATGCTTCCTATTGGTTTGGGGAGATTATCAAGCAAATGTATATGTATCATTCTAAGGGTGGGTTTTTCTCTATTTATAATACAGATTGAAGCCCTGGTTGCACTAGTCAAAAGTTTGGCAAAGTCCGATACATGAAATGTAAAAAAGATGATCAACCTAATCTACCACTGGGCAAACTGCTTTGCCTTGATTTTCACTTATTCTCACAGCAGAGGGTGACTCTGTCCACCTATCACTTTGCTGACAGCCACAATGCAGCAATTACTAAACTACAATCAGAGTTTTCTTGTAGCTAACTATAGAACAGCTTGAGTAATAGCTGATAATAGAATCTAGTTGCATATACAATGCTGTGGATCATGATATCCAGTTCCTTTTACAAACATCCAAAGAAATATATCATAGTCAAAAGGGAGGGAGAATAGACTATGTAGGGGTGTCAAACGTATTTGTTAAGAGGGCCAGATCTGACATAAATGTTACTTTGTGGGATGTGTGCCATAAAATGCAATGTGAAGTACCAGAGATATAAACTTTATAAATGACACAGGTAAACCCAATTAACAATATTATTTTTTACTCAAAAATGAACAAAAGCAGTGAGAGCAATTGATTAACTGGGGAACCCACTAAAGCCCCAATAAATGCATTTAATCATATTCAAGACTAGGTTTTTTCCAATACCATAAAAGAGGGGGTATCATATATTTCCATACAAATTAGGTATTTTTTGTTTATATAGAACTTTTAGGAGATGAGTCATCATTCTTTCAAGTAAATAAGGTAGTTTTTCAGAACCCTCCATACACTCAGCTTTAGCAGCTGAGCACAGCTACAACCTCTCTCTCACTCTTTGTTTCCTCTCTTTCCTCATCCTACCTCTGAGAATCTCAGGGAGGCACACTGGACTCCTCCCTCCACCACCACATCCCTACCACCACCACTGACTCTGTGAGGTGGGCCAGGCTGAGCAACTGGCCCTGGGTGACCCAGACGACAGGGTCCTGGCTCAGAAGGGGGGGGGTCTAAACCTGGCTCTTCCAGATCCCCAGCCCCCAGTCTCATCCCTCCAGTGTTTCCCACAAAAAGTGGCATGGCAGATGGAAGGCCTGATGGAGACTCTGTTTCTTAAACGTCCAGGGGGTGCTTTTTGTCCTCATGTGACCACTTTTCCCTCATGGGTTGAGAACAGATGGTGAGGAGAAGGGAGGTTGTCATCCCCCATCTGCCCACACTCTGTCTGCTTCCTAGCTCTACAACTGTTCAGACATGCAGTGGCAACATCAGCACTCCTTTTACCCTTTTGGCCTCCACTCGCTTCCAAGGCCAGGAGGTCTTTTCCCTCAGAGCAGAATGGTTATCACTGAACTGCAGTCAGAGAAGGCAAGAGGGGGGCAGAACATACCTCCTCTTTCTCTTCGGGCGTTTTCGCACTCACGTTCAGCCGGCGCGACCCCCCTCTTCACCGCGCAGGATCTGCGCGGATTTCGCACTAAATGCCGCGGAGCAGCCGGAAGAGCCGGAAACTCCCATCGCAAAAGCCGCGCAAATGGAAACTGCTTTTTGGCGGTTTATGCTTGAGCGGCTTTTGCGCCGGGAGTTTCCGGCGCAAAAGGCTGCTCCGCGGCATTTAGTGCGAAATCCGCACAAGTCCTGCGCGGTGAAGAGGGGGGTCGCGCCGGCTGAAGGTGAGTGCGAAAACGCCCTTCCTGTACTTCTATTTCCCACGCACTGTTTTACCTCAGCCTCTTAGCCCCATTCCCTAGCAATTTATTTTCTATTTTGACAACTTTGACCACACACAAACCTCACCATGTGTGCCTGCTTGCTAGCTTGTCCAACCAAGCAACCTCCTGCCTTTCCTTCCTCACACTAGCAGCTTGCGGGCCAGGTAAGAGCCCTGGATAGGCCAATTCCCCCCCGCCCCCCCATAAACACACACCGCCAGGCCTTTCATTTGACACCTTGGGCTCCTGCATCCTAGAGAAAGATTGTTCAGAAAATGTTCCAGAGACATTGCCTGTCAGCCTATTCCAGCAAAATTAAAATTAAAAGCATTTAAGATGCATAAGACTTTTGTTTATTTTGAAAATGTGTATCTCTAATTGAGAAGGACGCTCACAGACAGGATGTCAAGGTTAAGGGAAAAGGATATTGAGTTACAAGGAATAAAATGACTGCTTTTGTTTCATAAAATTTGCTTAGCATTTTAAGCAACTACAAGTACCTTAGCAGTTACAAGTATCAATACAGGAGGAGCAGCTTCTTTTCTTTCGTAAATTATATTCCGTCTCATGTCTGAAGTCCACTTTTCCTTGTCGGCAACCTCCCAGTAATTCTGCTGTTTCCCAGCTCTAATCAAGTGTCTATCCTGTACAACAACTGTATGAAAGTGTGGACACTCTTACCATGAAAGGATTTCCCTGAAGGAAACAAAAGCTGCTTCTGTGCGCCTTCCTGTCTTCAGTATCCACATTGTCATTCTTCTCATTAGGTCTGACCTGTCGTGCAGGCCCCTGCAATATCATAGCGTAAGATGACAGGTTTCAGTGAGTGACAAAGGCTCTTTGCTCACTACAGAACAGCCGGTCTGCCACTTTCGTATGATGGAAAAAAGATCATATTTCTTTCTCAGCTGAGCTTCTGATAATAGTTTCTCTTGCCTTTCCACTCTCTCCTTTGCAACACCACTTACTCTTTGCTTGGAATGTGAAATAAGACTAGTTTCTCCCCTGACAAAATGTATTAAAGTTTTGAAAAATTATGCCATGGAAATTTAAAATGAATAGATTTCTCTATGAGAGAAACACACTGGATTATTCTTCTTCCAGACTGCCAAGGGATGGGGACTAGAGAGAGAAAGTTTCTGGTGCCCAGTGTATCTTGGGAGTCTTGGGGAGCTAAGCAAGGTAAGTTGCTACCATACATTGTTGGCAAAGGTAACATAGGCAAGAATAGTGAGGGAAGTGCTTCTGAAAGCAGATTAGACGGTAGTCAGCTAACAATTCCCAGTGAGAGCCATTCAAAGACAGAAGGCATGTTGGCATAAGAACTTGCATTTGAGGTTCCTTTACAGAGGGAGCGAGTAGCAAGGGAAAGTTGGCTAACTGTGGCCCATTAGGGGAGGGCGGGATATAAATTTGATAAAAATAAATAAATAAATAGCCTACAGGTTGGGGTCTACTGCTCTGCAGGAGGTATACCAGACTGTTAGCAGAAGGGTTAAAATATTAGGCCAGGTCTGTTCTGAATGCATGTTTTAGGCTAAACCCAGTTTACTACACTACTGTCTTCTATCCTATTGGTCATGAGTAGAAGGACTAGACATGAAGCAAGATCAGGAGAAAAGCTGATGCAACCAAATTCTAGAAGGTCGATTATACACTTTTTTAGGGGCATGTGGAGGACTGCAGAATCAAACCTGTTTCTCCAGATTAGAGTCCACCACTCTTAACCACTACACCAAACTGGTTCTCTAGAGTTATAACATTCCTGCTTCATGTACCAGAACGGTTTACTACACATGATCTTCTCAATATGCAGTCTCCATTTTAGGCAAATTGGATGACACATGCATTTTCCTGGTTCAATACACATGAAAGGAAATCATATTTTTCTGGTTATGTATTTGTATGAACAAAAGCTGGACAATATATTCCTTGCTATATTTTTTTAAAAAAAATCCATATCACAAGGATTATATATAGGGTGCTCTTCCAGCACATAAGGTAGGAGTGCCAGAGTTGTAACAACTGGCCAGTGTAATAATTGCCAGAGAGCCATTATGAGGTAATGGTCTGGACATCCTGGTTTGAATCCCTACTCTGCCAGCGAATATTGTTGGATGACCCTAGGCCAGCCACACACTCTCAGCCTAACCAACTTCACAGAGTTCATCACAATATCACACAAATTTTATTGGCATAACAAGACAAGACAACACCATATGGATAACAATAGAGTCCATGGTTGTTAAGAGAATAAAATAAAGGGAGAATGTTGTAAATTACTCTGGGTCTTTATTGGAGAGGAAAGTGTGATATAAATAGGGCTGCCAGCTCTCCTGCTGATGTTCTCCATTACCTTTTGAGTACCAGCAGGAGTAAGGTTGCCAGGGCACCCTGACAATGTGCAGAGCTGAGGAGACTTACCAGCAGTGATGAGAGGCCTAGGCCAGCATTGCTGGTGATGCAACAACATCACTTCTGGCTTATACCAGAAGTGACATCATCATGTTGCCATATTTGTTCAAAAACTCTATGGTAGAAGAGTTGCATATCTAGATGACCCTGGAGGTTCCTTCCAACTCTATGATTCAACACTAATGTGTCACCCAGAAGTTTCTGGAGCTGTTCAGCCACTGCTCTGTCAATGACCTTAACCAGAAATGGAAAATTAGAAACTGAGTGGCAATTGGCCAGTTCCTTAGGATCTGAATTCGGTCTTTTCAAGGGCAGAACAACCATGCCTCCTTCATCTCCACTGTACCCAGGGACAGATCGATAATATCTTCCAGTGGACCTTGCAACCCCTTACTGCTGACTTTCACCAGCCACAAGGGGCATGGATCAAGGAAGCAAGTGGTTGGCTTCAGAGCACCAAGATTCCTGTCAAGATCGGCTTGAGAGAGCTGGCTGAAGTTATCAAAAATTGAATCCAAAGACAGTGAAGTGACCTCCAGTTCATATACTGTATCAGTGTTGGCTGGAAGGTCATGGTGGAGTGACAAGACTGTCTTGCCAAAGAGCTTGCAATACCTCATAGCTTATAATAGAATTACAACGGTTCTGGGTCTTCTCTGAGATGAATGTAAAGGACCGAATTTTCTTAAATAACTGAGCTGGGTGAAACCTAGCAGATATAATGGAGGTTGCATGAAAATCCTTTTTAGCAGCCTTCACCACCATCTCATAGGATTTCATAAATGTTCATCATGAACTTGTTGCCAACTTTGCTCCAGTCGTCTGAGTTCCCACTTAATCCCACTGAGTTTCATCATATACCTGGGGAATGTTTGTGGTTTTTTTGCCAGGGATGGAGAGGATATTCAGGGGTGATTTCATTGATGGCTTCGGAGAGCTGGGTTCTTGTCCTCTATCAGCTCATCTAAGGAATCACCAGAAGTCATTGGTTTCCACTGAGCATGCTGGAAACCAATTGGATCTATTAATCTCCCCAGGACAGCGTAAATCTGCTCACCATCTAGAAAGGGGGGGCAGGGACACCCAGCTGGACCTTCATGGAGTAATGATCTAACCATGGCACCAATCTCATATCAACCTCCATTCCAAAGACCAAATCCAGTGTGTGGCCAGCTTGATGCATGGGTCCTGATATAATCTGGGTGAGCCCTAGTGCTGCCAGGTCCACAGCCTGCTGTGAGGGGGTGGCATCAGCATTGAAATTTAAATCCCCAAGGATAATGAACCAAAGGAACTCCAAGGCCCAGCCTGCTGCCGCCTCAAGCAGGCTTAGGAGGCTGTCTGCTGGGGCTCTAGGTGGATGGTGCACCAGAAAGACAGCCAAAATCACCTCAGAGTCCCAAGCCAGGCCAACACAATCAATGTCAGTGATTTTCAGAATGGGGACCATCTTCAGGATGGGGAGCATCCTGAAGGAAAAACTCTCACTGATGAGTATAGCTATCCCACCTCCTGCCCTACTGTTTGAGGCTGATAGAGGACCAAGAAACCTGGAGGGTTTCAAGGTCACTGTCTCACCTTCCCTCATACAGGTCTTGGTCAACCACACCAGGTCCACCTTTTGTGCTGCAATATAATCTTACAGCAATGAGGATTTATTATTAATGGACCTGCTGTTACACAGCAGCAATGTTAAAGTGGGGTATGAATCCCTAGCCCTTGCACCCACATATCTTGGAATGGAATGAAGGTTGGAAGGAGACTGAGCATAGCCATATCTTAGCCTTCTTCCATTCTAATACCTACTTCCACTGCCATACCTCCCCCTCCCCCGGATCACTGGGATCCCCAGTCTGGAACTGGCACTCTCAGTTCCCAATTCATCCCAACTCTTCACTCCACTCAACTCTCTCCTAACCCCAGGAGTTACAACCAAAGTCTGCAACACTTGCAGATCCATTAAACATCCATTTCAACAGTTCAATGGAAAGCCAAATCCCTTTCATAGGGTTAAAACCAGCTAAAATCTCCTTTCCATCCTGACCTCTCTTTTTGCTCCCTCCCTACTAATTACTATGCAAGAATAAGCAATCACCCTAATCTAACTAAGCAATAAATGGTGGGAGTAACCCCAGTACTCCTCCCCTATCTGACTAATATCCCATGACACACACACGAAAAAAGATTTCCACAAACTTAAAACTTAATACCTTAGTGAGCAGGGTGATTCTTAGAGTTTAACCCAAAAGTTCCATCACTTCTGGGATTTATGCCAATCCTTCCCCCTTTTTTCTCTTGCCTCAAACATCAGCTGTGATGGGAATGTGAACACAGAGGCAGGGCATATTACTCTGGAAACAGGCTGTTTGTAAGCCTAGTATAAAAAAGACTTGCACTACTAAGGAGTTTTTATAGCACTAATGTTGTGAATTAACTACATGTTATTTGTACTGTGGTGAACATGTAGCAGTGCTAGGCTCATTTCCTGACATTTGAAGGAACCGAAGATATGCAAAATGGCTGTTCAATCTGTTTTAGATAAAATTTGATGGACCCAAACTAAGTACCTCTATGGTGTTCTTCAAGGACCCTCCCTGTCCCTGATATCTTCCAGAACTGATACATTTTTAATGAGGAAGCTGCCAACTTGGCCGTCTTCTGGAATAAATACAGAAGGATAAGGGTGCTCAATTCAGCACTCTAATGCTAAATTGGAAGTTCAAGAAATGTACTGTGACACAGAAAAACTGCGCATTATCACACTGACTCATGTTGATGGCTGAGGAAATCGACATGAGAAAGCATTCATTCAGCAGTGCTCTGGGGTGAATTAGAAATGCCACTTAAATTAGTTTTAAGCAACATTAAAGATCACAGTATTAAAACTTTGAATGAGCAAATTATAATAATTTGGTGAATTCCATATCAGTCTTTGTGGGATACAGTTCTTCGTTCTTTTCCAGAAAGGAAAAGTCCATATCTGGCATCAGTCAAAGTCAAGTGTCTTCTTTGAGCAGAAACATTTGAAAATTTATATCAGCAAAGTTTGTATAAACCTATCCAGTGTTATCTCGATGTTATTTGCAAAACAAGCATGAGAAAAGGAGAAATATGGTTTTGGGATGGGTGGGATAGAACTGCAGTTAGGACAATGCACCAATGCATTATGCAGCACTGTCATCTATACTAACTCTAACCTATTTGGCAGTATGGAGCTGCATGAGATGATACATGGACTTCCCCCCCTGCCCCCCACACTTTACACAGATTGCTGTTGTACATTGGCCAGTAGCTGAAGAATTCAATCTTATGTGTTCCAAGTTAAGACCACTTATGGGCAGAGCTTGGAGTAGCTCTGCATAGGATCACATTGTTAATGTCTTCAATTTAACTTTAATAACTTTGGCAAAAAGGCATATTGAACTGCTTACCTTTATTAGAAACAGCATCAGATCCAGTACATCCCAAATACGTGGAAGGCTTAGAGATCTATTAATTGTCTGTGTATTGATTATTTTGGACTTGCCTACTTCTCCAATCAATGTAACCTCTAGTTACAATCCTAGCTTTATATCTTATTGTCGTCCTTGAATATGACTGCTCTGAAAAATGTGAACCATTTCAGAATGACATTGAAGTATCTTGGGAAATGCACACGAGGTGGGGATGTGAAATAGAGGAATTCCAAAGAGCATAGTCTCTTGGAAATCTTAGCTCCATCAGTTTTTTAAAAATCTTCCTTTGAAACAGCGTTATATGAAAGTTTGACATCCATGGCATTGATCTTGGATACAAATAACTCCAATATGAAAGAAAAATGGTTTTCTTCCCTAAAATTATTTGTTGTTTTAATAGCCTCTAGTGAGGAATTTTTCAGATCTTCTGTTGAAAGTTTGAGCTCTGCTACTATAAGTTCAGATGCTATATTAATTTTTTCAGGTAACTGCGATTCCTCCCCCCCCCACTCTCTTTTGCTCGTATTGCTGGTAATGGACACTATCTGTTCACAGACTTGCTGCAAATTATAGTTTAAAAAACAGGTCCTTTAGTGTGGTGCTATCTGTTGTACTTTGATTTGAAAATTCAGGCCTGAGGCGCTGCCAGAGAGAAGCTCAACATGCGGCACAGAAGCTGTTTAACTGGCAGCTGTTGGTCACAAGCTACTCTAGGAAGTCATGATTGTGCCCATAGAAAGTCTGGCTGCTAGTATGTGACAGTCACCATTACTGATTTAATGTTACCTTAATGTGCAAGATGCCGTACAAACAGGGGATAAGTATAAAAATAGTTTTGGAATGGATGGGACAAAACTGCAGTTGCAGACAGTGTTCTAGAGAGAAGTTCATCTGTATTGACACTAACCTGGTTGGTAGCTTGAAACTTCAATGGTACATATGAACATACGAAGCTGCCTTATACTGAATCAGACCCTTGGTCCATCATAGTCAGTACTGTCTAAGACTGGCAGTAGCTCTCCAGGGTCTCAAGTGGAGGTTTTTCACACCTATTTGCCTCGAAGGGATCTTTCCCAGACCTCTTAAAGAGGCAGTGGTCCGTCTCCTCTTAAAAAAACCATCAGCAGACCCGGCCATATTGGCGAACTATCAGCCGGTGTCAAACCTTCCCTTTCTGAGTAAGGTCATAGAGCGGGCGGTGGTGATTCAGCTGCAGGGATTCCTGGAGGACACTTCCGCACTGGATCCATTCCAGTCCGGCTTTAGGCCAGGTCACGGGATGGAGACAGTTCTGGTCGCTCTCATAGATGACCTTATGCGACATCTGGATCAGGGCGGCTCTGCGGTGCTGTTGTTATTAGATCTGTCAGCCGCTTTTGACACGGTTGACCATCAGCTACTGACTAGTCACCTTGCCGATGTGGGGATTTGGGGATCTGCCTTACAGTGGCTGACCTCCTTTCTCCAAGATCGGGGACAAAGGGTGGTGATAGGGGAGGAAGCATCCCAGAGGCATTCTCTTAGTTGTGGGGTGCCTCAGGGAGCGGTCCTATCCCTGATGCTATTTAACATCTATATGCGCCCCCTTGCCCAGATTGTCAGGAGGTACGGACTGGGTTGCCATCAATATGCAGATGACACCCAGCTCTATCTATTGATGGGTGGCCAGTCTGACTGTACCCCGGAAAATCTAGACCTGGCGTTACAAGCCGTGGCTTCTTGGCTCAGGCTGAGTCGGCTGAAATTGAATCCGACGAAGATGGAGGTTCTCTACCTGGGTCGGAGCGGTCCGGGGAGAGAAATCCATCTGCCAGCTCTTGACGGGGTACCACTGATACCGGTCCCTAAGGTCAGGAGCTTAGGCGTGCTTCTTGAGTCCTCTCTTACAATGGAGGCTCAGGTGGCAGCCACTGTTAGATCTGCCTTCTTTCATCTTCGGCAAGCGCAGCAGCTGGCTCCTTACCTGGAGCGCAACGACTTAGCGACGGTAATCCATGCTACGGTCACCTCAAGAATAGATCACTGTAATGCTCTCTACATGGGGCTACCCTTGACACTAACCCAGAGACTACAACTAGTGCAGAACGCTGCGGCACGGCTGTTAATGGGGCTGCCGCGACGGGAGCACATTCAGCCAGTGCTGAGAGAGCTGCACTGGTTGCCTGTTGTGTTCCGAGTTCGCTTCAAGGTGTTGGTATTAACCTTTAAAGCCCTCTATGGTCAGGGACCTGCCTATCTACGGGACTGCCTTTCCCCATATATCCCCCAGAGAGCACTGCGATCAGGGACAAAAAATCTGTTGTCTGCCCCTGGCCCAAAAGAAGCCAGGCTATGTATAACGAGATCCAGGGCTTTTTCGGTGGCAGCACCAGAACTTTGGAACACCCTCCCAGAAGCTATAAAGGCCCTGCGGGATGTGTCTGCGTTCCGCAGGGCCTGTAAGACCGAATTGTTCAAACAGGCTTTTGCGGTTTGATTGGAAAAAGGCTGCCACCGGACATCCTACAGAATGCTGGCGATCTTGGTCGAGAAGTCAATACCGCCTATACTGGACTGAAATAGCGCTATAGAATGGTTTTAAAGTTAATATATGCAAATTATGGTTTTATATGTTTTATTGGATTGATTGTTTTTATAATGTTGTAAGCCGCCCTGAGTCCGCTTGCGGAGAGGGCGGGATATAAATGGGAAGTAATAAATAAATAAATAAGACCCTTTTTTGGAGATGCCAGGGATTGAACCTGGGACCTTCTGCTTACCAAGCAGATGCTCTACTACTGAGCCACCGTACATGAAGGACTCCCCACCACTTTATTTTGCACAAATTATTGAAGTAGCTACATTAGTCAGTAACTGATTAATTCATTCTTGTAAAGAGATACTCCAGTCTAACACCATTGATGGGTTTAGACTGGAGTAACTCTATATGAGATAGAACAAAGTTTGAGTCCAGTGGCACCTTTGAGATGAACTTAAAGGTGCCATTGAACCAAACTTCATTCTGTTGCTTCAGACCAACCAGCTACTCACCTGAATTTGTATGAGATAGAATTCAACTATTAAAAGCTTTAATCATTAAGGCAAAAATGCATAGAGCCACTTACCTTTAATTAGAAACACTGGAATTCAGGTGTATTCAGTACTGCACATAATATCCTAGCAGTGTAATTCTATGCAGAGTCACACCAGTCTAAGCCCATTGATTTCAGAGCTGTAGAGCCTGTATATTGATGCAGAGGATGGACATAACCAACAGCAGTAACCACAGCCAGAAAAAAAAAAGATATTCCAGGTGCATTGATGCCGTGTTCTTACAGGCATGTACGTGGATGTAGCTGTTTACAATAGGGCTAATAAGTGTCCAAAATAATATGTCCCTTATGTAATTTCAAGAAGAAAATCTCATTTCAGAGCCCTTGATAAACATCTGACTATTGGTTAAACACCGGCTTTATTGAAAGATAAAGCAGTGTACTTTGTGAATGTATGACACTGCTATATACTGTTGTTTTACTTAGTTCAGCATTGTTTTCTCTGACTGAGAGCAGTGCTTCACAGTCTCAAGTAAAGAAAGATCGGTTCAGACACCTGCTCCCTAAAGATACAAATAGGCAATGCAGTGTCCCTGGGGATGTTGCAGCCATTTCACTTCAGGAATTCTCTTGTTTTATATATACACATATGAAGCAACCTCATACTGAATCAGACCTTTGTTCCATCAAGGTCTGTATTGTCTACCCAGGCAATGGCTCCCTAGGGTCTCAGGTAGAGGTGTTTCACATCACCTACTACCTGCTCCATTAAACTTGAGATTCTAGATTGAACTTGGGACCTTCTGCATGAAAAACAGAGGCCCTTTCATTGTGCCACAGCCCCTTTCCTATGCCCCAGGTGTTTGGGCTCTTGAAAAATGGCATAGGAGCTATGGATTACCAGGTTGGGACACTGGTGAATGCATTGGCCCTTTCTCCTCTTGACTGCTTCACATTAAGTGTCACATCTTAAACTGCCAGATGTCTTGGTTATTCAGCTAGGGGGAAACAAAATGATCTTCCAGCACAGAAAGTTGTGGTTCTGGCATGCTGCATTGCTGCAGAATTGGAAACTTTTCTATGGTGATCTCACCCTCTTCCTTCCCTCATGCATAGGATTTTGCCTTTGTTTCTTCTTCTTTTGTTGGTCTATGGCTATCCTACTCAGTCATATTATTATATATTTAAATGCTGGCCCATCCCATGGAACTGAGGGAAGAGACAAAATCACCATCTTAACTTATACGTCTGAAATGGCATATGAAATGACTTTTGAAAGCTCAAAACAAGCAAAATATTTTATTGGATGGGAAACAGGTCAGGTAGAATCAGGGGTTGCATATATGAGGTGAACAGATGATAAAAACTTAGGTAAGACTCAAGATAATTTGTTGCCAACAAGTAGCTGCTTTTGCTTTCTTTTCAGTGTCTTCTTAAACATTCAAGTATAAATTCCTGAGTTTCACTTACTGTTGAGGGTCTGAAGGCACAACTAAGTTCCCCAAATCATTCTCTAAACATTGACCAAGAGATCACTCCTAAGAAATATCTCTCGTGCATTGTAGATTTTAATGGCTTATATCTATTTTGCAATTTAAAAAACAAGTTAAAAGAGCTATTTCTCTTTTCACTGGGCAGGGATTACTTCTCTAGATTAGAAGCATGGTGAGAGAAGAAGAGTTAATCACCCCCCAGGCTCCTGTGTTGGCTGGGGCATTGGGATGGATCCTTTTGGCTGGGAAAGAGGTGCCTGCATGCCCAGATCCCATGTTCTGGGATCTCCTTTAATGGGTCTTGGGGTGGAGCCAATTCATCAGCATGGCCAGCTTTGGGACTGTCATTGGGGGTCTTATCAGCAGGTGGCAAGGAAGCCATGTTGTGGCCAGTGCCCACATGGCTCTCGGGGGTTTGCCCGCCTTGGTTGCAGCCATAGCAGGCATGTTGGGGTGTGGAGTTAATTGGAGGGCAGGTGGGTCATCTGACTCAGGATCCATCCACTTGCTGTGCCAATGTTATTGTGGTATATTCAATCAAGCTGTGGGTTTTATTTCTTCAGATCACTGTGGCATAGTTGTATCATTCCTTGCCTGCGTTCCCCTCTATGTTTTTGGGCCGACAAAACATCTTACTTCATACTAAGAGAAATGACAAAGAATCATTTAAAAGGCTTTCATGTTCTGGCCATTACATGTAAACTGATTCTGAAATGCTGAAGCCAAGTTGAAAGTCATTAAATAATCTCTGGCAGATTATTTATTTTAATATGTGATATTTTAGCAAGGGGAAGTGAGTACTTCCAGTAGATGGAGTTGATGCTAAAACTAACCTCTTGGATTCACTCTTGAAGGGGGGAGGAGAGATCTAGATTTCAGTAAGTTTGTACTGATCTGTAAAAAAAAAGGATATGTGCCAGACACATTGTGAAATTATTAGCATTTGTCTCAGAGTAATTACTATGGAGCAAATATTTTGCACCCTCACTGAATTTTGAAAAATAAAACCTCACAGAGCTTTAGTTCCATTTGATTGTCTCCTTAATCTTCAAATAAATGAATTAGAAATCCTGCATGAATTCTGGAAAAAAACCTCTATTTATCTTGAAGAGCACAATGATCTATTTAAATCATTATGTTTCTGTTGTGTATCTGAATATTAAGATTCATCTCTGGGAAATGTCTACCAGAAAGTGAACACAATCCTCATAATCGTTCTAATCTTTCACTGTGATATGTGCACCAGAGGATGGTATGTTGTGACCCTGGACATGAATATTAGCCATTTCAAAATGCATTATAGATTAAAACAAACAAACAAACAAAACAAAACAGAAAGGCTAGCTATGGATGCTGTCCTTTTTATAAAAAGGCATGGGGGACATAGCTTCAAAATTACAGAGTTTTTAAATTAATTGAAATATGTGATGTGGTGTTTTCACCAACTGTCTAAATAAAGGTTTAGTCAGTCACTGAGGAAAACAGAAAATCTTTATTTTAAGAACTGTGGAGCTACAGCTTAAGAGTTTTCTGTGAAAAAAGCTTCCCTTGGATTTGTAATTTAAACATTGCCCATCTGCTGTTTCCTCTCTGATTTGCATTTATAGCAAACTAAGATTTTTTTTTAAAAAAAAATCTTTTGAAGTGGACTGGCCCACTGAGGAGACAGATAAGATCCTACTTCACTGGTCTATTAATAATGATTTCTCTTCCAGTTGAACTGAGATGCATTTTTTTCTTCTTAGAGTGAAATCTCAAAAAAAGGTTCACTATAACTGGCTTTTCAGGAAAAGGTAAAATTACAACTGAGAAATGCAAACCACTTTCCAGGATCACACCAGAACCATAATGAATCTGTATGTCCCAATCTTATCCTCTTATTATTTCTGTAGTTAATGCAACATTGTCTGTGAAAGTCAATAGTCATTGAATGATGTGGAAATGTAGCTCTCTTTAGTGCTCTCTGTTTCCTTGACTCTTTGAATGACTGCATTTAGGAGCTTGTTCACACATGCACGTCCTACTTGTTCAGGTTGCCAGGTCCCCTCACCTGTCTGGGGGCCTCACCTGTCTGGTGGGGGCAGGGATGCTGCATGATGTCCTCAATGTGATGACATCACCTGGAAGTGATGTAATTGCATTGAGGTTGTTGCAAGGGGATGTTCTGGTATTTAGGAGAAACTCTATGGGTTTTTTTCACTCACAAAACCATAGAGTTTGCCTAAATACCAAAGTGATGTCACCCAGAAGTGATGTCATCATGTGACAACCCTATGGAGGGTGGGGTTTCCTTCACTGGCCTGCTGGCCAGTGGCAAATCAAAGCCCCCCAAAGTGGAGAACCCACTTGGGGCCTGGGGGGTGGCAGCCCTACTGCTTATACATACAGACTGTGTAACAGAATGTTATAAAGAATTGGGTATCACACAGAGACACAGTGCTCTAATTCTTTTAGAACTGTGTGTGTGCTAAGTTCTGTCAAGTCACTTGACTCATGGTGGCTTTATGAATTAATGACCTCTGAAATGGTCTTGGCTGGGCCTTGCAAACTGAAGGCTGTGGCTTCCATAATTAAGTTAATCGATATCGTGCTGGGTCTTCCTCTTTTCCAACTGCCTTCAACTTTTCTTAGTGTTATTGTCATTTCCAATGACTCTCATCTTTTTATAATGTGACCAAAGTATGATAACTTCCATTTAGCCATTTTAGCTGCCAAGGAGAGTTCACACTTAATTTGATTTAGAGCCCATTTATTCATCTTTTTGTTCCATGGTATTCATAAAACTCTCCTCCAACACAGCACTTAAATATATATGAATGTTTTTCCTGGGAGCTTTCTTCATTGACCAACTTTCTTACTTTTACATAGTAATATGGAATAGTAAAATATGAATTACATTGGTCTTGGTTGCCAGTGACACATCCTTATTCTTAAGGATCTTTTCTAGCTCCTTCATTCCCATTCCCAACCTCCTTCTGATTTTTTGGTTGTAGCCTCTCTTTGGGTTAATAACGAAGCCAAGAAACACAAGATCATCTCAGTTTCTTCATTGTCAACTTTAATTCCTCAGTAGCCTTTACTTTTGTCTTCTTAATGTTCAGCTTCAATCCTGCTTTAACCTTTATCAGTACTTGTTTCAAATCTTCATTGTTTTCAACCAGTAATGTGGTATCATCTGCATATTGCCAGTAACCAACATAAATTTGTAATATGAACTCTAGTGCCTCTTCATTTTCTGAATCAATCTTGAATATCTGACATTTCTTATTCCATATGTCTTTGTTGTAAGACTAGGAATAAGACCTGTTGAATAGAAAAATACAACGGACTCTAGAAAGATGCTCTGGACAAGTCCCCCACCCCACCCTTGCTGTCTTCCCACCCACCAAAGTGAAGGCATTCATTCCCCACCACCACCTGAAGCGGAGCTGATCTTTGCCATTTGGAGATCAGTTGTAATTCTGAGTGATCCACAGTTTTCACCTGGAGATTGACAAAAGTGGCTCTCGAGGAGGAAATGTCTGGTTTGGGGGGTGCAGTGTATGGTATTGTACCTCTCTGAGATCTCACCCCTCCTCAAACCCCACCCTCTCTGGGCTCCACTCCTTACATCTCCAGGAATTTCCTAACCTGGAGTTGGCAACCCTATCTGCCCCTCTGACTTTAGCTTTCCTTTGCCTCCCCCCTCCCTGCAGCCTCCACCTAGGGAAAGGCAGTCTCTCTCCACAGTTATGGGGACCGAAGCAGCTTACATCATTCTCCTCTCTTCCCTTGGATCTGCATAACAACCTTGTGAGGCAGGTTAGGCTGAAAGTCTCTGTGACTAGTCCAAAATCACCCAGTCAGCTTCCACAGCAAGAATCTGGATCTGGCAGACCCTGGTCTAAAGTCCTAACTCCTATGGTCGTCTCAAACTCCACCACAGAATCTCCAGGAATTTCGCACCAACCTGGAACTGGCAGCCCTAGTCAGGACTGGCCCCAGTGAGTTCTTCCTCAGAGGCCTTTAATGATGCCTTTCAGATCAACACACTCTCTCTGATAATGTTGTTGATTTTAAGCATAGGACTTCAATCACTCTGTCTCTAACTTTCCCTATCTCTCTCTCTGTATCTGGCCTGCTGGTACAGGACACCATCCCCCCCACCCCCGTCTCTGTTTCGCTTCCAGAGGAGAATAGGAAGGAGTCCTCAGCCAATCAAGGGAGTCCCTCAGCCAATTAGGAGAAAGCCTTCCCTCCTCCTCCCTCCCTCAGCCAATCATGAGAAGGCTTTCTCTATGGCTCTTCCCCACCTCCACCAACCCTCAGCTAGTCAAGGGAAGGCTTTCTTTCTCTTCTCTGCAAAGCAGAGCAACAAGCAGCTTAGCCAATGGGAAAGTAGGGAGAGCCATAAACTTCCAGAACCAAGGTTGGTTGCCTTTGACTGACAGAAATAGCTTGGCTGGCTAGCAACAGCCACTAGGGTGGGAGAGAGGAGCAGAATCAACCAATGAGTTCTCTCTCAAAACTTGAAAGGGCCTCTCCCACTGCCTTTTTTTTTTTTTTTTACTGAGAGAAGCAAGGTTAGTTACCTAGCAGTTTCCCCAGAAGGCCAGTCCTTGTATGTCCTGGGGCTAGCAGTGGGTGGGGAAGAGCAGAGTCAGCTAATGCAATGCAAGGGCAGTTGATTGATGGTTTGACAGGCCAAAGGTTGATGCACCACAGTCCCACTCAGTCACAACCAACAAGATTTGCCAAGAAAAAAATAGCTTATCTATCTATCTATCTATCTATCTATCTATCTATCTATCTATCTATCTATCTATCTATCTATCTATCTATCTATCTATCTATCTATCTGTCTGTCTGTCTGTCTGTCTGTCTGTCTGTCTGTCTGTCTGTCTGTCTGTCTGTCTGTCTGTCTGTCTGTCTGTCTGACTGTCGGATTCTGAGCAGGTTGTGCATCAAAACAATCAGTTATTATGGCACATCCATTTCTTTTAAAACCAACCATAACTTTTCATGATCCACACAGTCAAAAGTTTTGCTGTAATCTAGGAAACACAAGATGATTTTGTTCTGAAATTCTACTGTATGCTCCAATAACTAATGCAAATTCACAATATGATCTCTAGTGCCTCTTTCTTTTCTGAACACAGTTTGAACATCTGACATCTCTTGGTAAGTCTTTGTTGTAAGATTTTAGGCATCTCATTCCTGAGAAATTAATACAATGGTCCAATAGTTGCTACAGTCTTTGACATTCCCCCTTTTTGGAATTGGAATGTAAATTGAGCATTTCCAGTCTGTATGCCATTGTTTTGGTTCTTGGCATAATATTCTTGTTAAGATTTTTTTTGACTCTGTTTTTGTGGCTTGGAATAGATTTATTGATATTCCATCTACTCTTGGTGATTTGTTTCTCCCAATTTTCCTCAGCTTTCAGCTCCCAGCTTTCACTAAAAGTGCAGGTTCATATTCTAAAGATTCTTCTTGGAAGAAATATGTTATCCTTTCATCTCTTCTGAATATTTCTTCAGTGTATTGTTCCCATATTTTCTTTTTTTTTTTTTTCAAATGAGATGATTAAAAATAGTTTACTATTGCAGTCTTCTGTGCAGTGCTAACCAGGGTTGGCTGAATTGTGATGATAGATCCTCCATCAATATCATCTTCTACCCTTTTATCCTTGGAACTTTTCTGCTGATGTGGTCATTAATTTCTGACTGGGGTGGGGGCGTGGATACATTCTCTCCTCAACCTTGAGTAACTCTGCTAGGAGTTTGGCCTCTTGAGAGAGGCTAAACTTTTTACAATATTGCCTTCTGTTTCACTGACACACTCAAACCTCCACACCATGTTAAAGTGTGGATCCAAGAGGAAGCTTTTAGAATAAAATCCAAAATGCACTAATAAAATCCAACCAGAAATAGCCCCTTGGAACATGTCGAGAATGCTTAAGGGTGTGTTCACACCAGTGTTCCCACTAAACTGAGTTAGTGTGAGCTAGCTCACAATTTTTTAGCCTCCAGCTCACACATTTTTGCCTCAGCTCAGGAAAAAAAATGGCCCTAGAACAAACTAATTTATGCAGTGGCTCACAACGTTAATGCCAGTAGATCACAACTTTAATGCTAGTAGCTCACAAATTAGAATTTTTGCTCACAAAACTCCACAGCTTAGAGGGAACATTGGTTCACACTACCCTAAATAATGCAGTTTGAAACTTGGATTTTTGCTATTCTCACACAGTAAAAATCCAGTTGCAAAACATATTGTTTAGTGTAGTGTGAACACACCCTAATGCTATATATTTTTTAAAAACACACAATTACATGTGTCAAATGTACTATTCTGTGATTATAAAAAAAATCTTAATTCAGATTGCTGTCCTAAAACAATAGGAAATACCAGTAACTCTGACTAATTCATCTGAATCAGAATTGCAGCCAGTAGCATTTAAACAGTCTGTGAGAAAGAGATTCAAATACAAAAGTAGTTCTCCCAGCTTCTAACTTGTATTTCTGTCACCAGCTTCCATTATTAATGAACTCATTCACTTTCATAAAAACAACTACACAAGGGCTTCTAACCGTATCTATAAAACTATTTAATTTACTTTTCGAAACAAGCCATCTTATAGCCATAGCAATTGCAGTTTTACTAGACCTTTAAATGAGAAGCAGCTACTTATTAAGTTTTGATATGATGAGCTGATTAGACAAGTTAAACATAAAGGCACAATTTATGTGTGCTGTATAACCACATGCACTTGTAATGCAGTTCTAACACTTACGTTTGGTGGGCATCAGATTTGGAAATGCTGTGAGGTACACTGTTTTATGCCATTTACAGGTTACGAATAGTAAAATGAAAAAAAAAATACTGGATTTTATAGGAAAATAATATTCATAAATCTCCTGCAGTGGATTATGGTATGATTCAGGACCACTTTTATTTGCTGCTGCTGTGAATTCTGTCTGGTCGCCACCTCAGAAACAAACACAAGTGGACCAAACACCTCAGGAACAAACACACATGGACCAAAATGGAAACTAGTCCCATTGCATTTGATGAGGTCTTGTGGCAAATTTACCATTTAAGAAACAGGAGAGTCTAACCATACCAACACTACAATCTCATGCAATGTGTCATCTTTTTACCCCTAGTAAGCTGCACTACAGTATTGTATACAAACTGAATGTAATCATACTGCTGACATGAAAGGGAACCTTATCATTTTGTTCAAGGACATAAGGATTATACCTGATTTATCTTTTCATGTCAGCATCCGTCTTGAGCACTTTGGCACATGTAGGCACCAGTTCTATGGCTATCGGGGCCACAAGGAAATTGTGCTGCATCTTCTGTGACCATTTTAACTACACTGCTCTATTGAATAAAGTGCATAGCAAACTGCAGAACACTAACAGTGATGGGAAGCACTGACACCGAGCAAAGTTTCACAGTGGCAAAACTGGCTATAGAGCAACTGGGATAAGGGTACCCAGTTTATTGTGCATTTAATAAATAAGCAGTGAGATGGTAATCAGGTACCGATGATAAACAATTACAATCAGAACATACAGGCAAAAGACTGTTGTTATCCCCCACAAAGTCATATTCCATGCTGCAATAACGATTTTATGTGAATGCACAAGTATCTCTAACACTATCTAATAGGTTCCTTAAGGTAACTTGGTAACACCTAAATTTTTCAATTCAGCTACTAGATCAACATGATAAAATATCTAGTACTATATTTTCTGAGAAAATGTGCAAAATCAACAGCTGGTCAATAGTACAGGTACTGATCATCACATTACTCATAGCAAAATGTTTGTGACGTTATTTTTTAAAAATGTTGGTCGATTAACTCAGAAATACTATGTGCACGCAGCAATACGTGATAAAGCATTAAATATTACAATATTAAAGCATTAGGAAAAATGTTTTAAGAAAACAGAAACTGAATATTTACCCTATGGATTATGATATCCCATAAGAAGGACATTTGTTATCTGTCAATAACTTGGTCAGTTGTGAATTCGTGAATCCTCTCCACATGCACCCTTCCCCCCACCTCCCCTGGCTTTATTCTCTCAGAGCTGAAGTCCAGGTGAAGCAGACATGCTGAGAACATCAATACCAAACAGCTTTATCCATCTAAACTCTCTCCCTAGGTGTTCTGACATGCTGGACATGGGATATGAGAAATGAAAGAGGGTTGCAGCAAACAGTTCTAAATGTGATTAAAGTATTTCATATGGCATTGGTATAGTGGGATTCAGAAAGGGCTAGTTCACATAAAGCAGTAACTCTCTGTCCCCCACCCCACCCCCTTGGGTAAATGTCTGGTTGCAAATACAATGCTTTATCATTTGTATTTTTGTTGGGAACTGTATGTGCAGTTGCCAAACATCCTCACCACCACTTTTCTCTGCGGAAGTTATAGGTAAAAACTTCCAATTTTTCCTGTGGATATTCCTGCCTTCCTGGTTGATTTTTTTTCAGTGTCCTACTAATTATCAATGAATAATGAATTATTGATAATAGCTATAATAGTTGCCAGGCTAGTACAAATGTTATATCTGGATCTGGAGATTCTGTGATGGATGCTCAACAGGATCATGTGGCTTTTTTGACTGCTGAACAGAATTCTTCTTTTTCATTGGAACCTAAGATAGTTGGGTTTTTTTTAAAAAAAATGTGACCTCATTAGACTTTATTTTTCATTCCCCCTAACATTGCTATTCCAAAAATAAAACAGTAAGGCTCTGATGGGCAGAAGACTAGTTTTGAAGGCCTCAAATGGTTCTTGCATCCTCCTATGAGGATAAAAACTTCACTAAGGAAAGGTCTCTCTGGCTGGTTCTTGTGCAGTACATGGACACAGTCCCACACACTCATTCGTCTGAGGCATTAATTCTCATGAAAAATTGAAATATTGAAATATCTTGGGTTTTTTTAATGGACAAATATGTGTTGCTTTATTTGGGACACTTATTGAAATTGAAAGTTACAAAGTTGCAATGTTTGCTTTGGAAATTAAAACCAGACATTTGGGAAAATCTAGTATTGGAATATTAACTGCTGGGGTAAAGACAAGATGAAGGGACGGACACATGTGGCTCTGTTGATTCACCTAGGCTTCTCAGTGGCTTTTGATATGATCAGCTATCACTGGATTGGATATCTACAACTGGGGCACCACACTCCAGTGCACTGATATTCAACTCAGGTGCTTATGAGCTAGATGTGGCTCTTTGACACTTACAGCTCTTCTAAGCACCATTCCCCATGACACCTGCCTCATGTTCCAGGAAAGTGAGCAATTTCTTTAGAAACTAGGGTTTCTTTAGAAACTAGATTTCATCATTATCACTAGTTCATTATAAAACTACCATTAAAGCACAACACAACTTCTCCATGATGATTATATCAAGGTTATGGAGATGTAGAGGTTCTGTGCATAAGACTGGGCCAACATATGCAGCTGAATGAGCTAGTACAATGAAGCATGATCCTTGTTGTAAACCAAAACAAATCATCTTGCAAGTAGAAAGCTCAGAACAGAGAGAAGTTCTAATTATCTGTTCTCTTACAGAACTTTTTTTAAAAAAAGCTTGAAGGGAATTTTAAACATAAAAAATGCATTTCTGTATGCCCGACAGAGTTCTGGAGAACTCAAAGGCTTGCACTATTGTTTTGTGTCATAACTCCAACTTGCAAACTGTTTCCCTCACTCTGGATATATAAGGGCTGGCTAAGGTTTAAGGCAGAGACAACTATACTATGCTCTATGATTTAAAGGGTTACATTATAGTTATATTTTCTTGTTTCTGTGGATTTGGGGCTATTGTAAAGTGAGTTCAGCCACCTCCGAGTCAACCAAGAACACTTTATTGCAAGAAGAAACAGACACAAACAACAAAGGCACTTCACTCATTATATACACTGTGGCTGAGATAAACATGCCCCCTTTAGTCAGTGGCAATCCATCCTATTAGTCTACTCCAGAATCCTTCATTTGCATCTCTTTGTTACAAGTTGTTGCATGCCTAGCATCCTGATTGGCCAGTTCTTCCAAGCTTCAGGATCCTGGTTTGCAAGGAGTGCCTGTCTCAAGCTCAGGCAACAGAACTCAGTGAAACACAATACAAAACACCCCTCCCCCTTAATCACCCCTCCTCAATCCCCTTTCTGGTCTGAATGGAAGTCTTCTCCTAACTACCCACTCCCCTTGCCAAATTTCCCCAAATACCTGTCAAAATGTTGTTATATTTTGTCATATTCTGTAATCATATAATATTTGATTACATAATATTTACTAGCATAATATGCTAATAGCAAGAAGACAGAAGTGCTGAAGAGATAGAAGGAAAATAATATAAAGATAATTGAAACCAATTTACAAACAGTAATCATATATATTTTAAAATTGTGTTGTAGTCAGCATATATATTGAGTTAGCTATAATTGTAGTCTCTGTTTGTAATTCAGTTCTTCAATTAAAAAAAATTAAAAATTAAATAAATGTGTCAGAAATGAAACACCCATACCAGAGAGAATTTAAAAAATGAAGGCTGGTGAGAAACGACTTAAGTTAGTGAGAGAAAGAACTTAAGTTTTCTTTGTATAAAGAGAGAAACATGGATCAGGAGAACCAGAGAAGAGAATGGATAGATCCGTACTGGAGTAACTTAGGTTAATACCTTAGCTTAGTTGATGAAAGAGGCAGTTGGAAAACAAAATAAAGAGAAAGAAAAGTAGAAAATGTACTAAGTATGAAAACAAGTCTATTGTAAGGCATAGCAAACAGGAGAGTAATGTTTATTGCTGTTCAAAACTAGCTACCCAAACTCTGAATCTGAAGAAAGGAGCAGATATCCCTATTGAAAATTCCATATTTTTTTTAGTATAGTAAGAAGTGAGCAGTGACTCATGAAAGGGTCATACCTTGTCATAAATGTTGTTAGTCTTAGAGGTGCTACTGGAGTCTTACTCTTTTCTACTGCTTTAGACAGACTAACACAGCTACCCATCTTGATCTAATCCAAGCTCTATTTAGCTTGTTTTTCAGGAGCACAACCTGACATCAGACAAGTATACAAAGTTTGTCCCAGATTCACCTGGTGTTCTCAAACTTTCATTTCATCATTCTACCACTGTTAAAGTCATCACAGATCCTGTGGTATTTAAAGTGCACCTGTCCCTCTGTTCAAAGTCAGTAACTGGAAGACTTTCTTCTGAAGTGACCGCAAATGTCATACTCACTGATATTTCCAGCCACCTCAATTTGTTATGATTTCCCACTTTATAGAAGCAAAACTCTTCTAAATGGTAGTAATTTTCGAGCTGGGACTTCTTCACAGAATGGATGTTGTGGGGCATTGCTTGCTTTTATCCTTCATTCATACTGCATGCATTCTAACTCAATGACAGCAATGCAAACCTGAAAACGCAATAGGACATTAATACTGGAGAAGAGTTCAGTATCCCTCCAACAGCCTTGCAGAATTGATTACATTCACTGTCAACGTTATGTACACTTTTGAATTCCTTATTAAGCAATTTTAGCATTGCTTTGACATTCCTTATTTGGATATAATTGAAAAATGTGGGCATTTGTTAAATACACAAAATGTATTCTCTGCATTTCATAAATTGTGAAAGCAGCATACAAATAGCATAAAAACAAAATTATCTAGAGCCCATGCCTCTGTAATGCTCAATTAAACATAAAACAGCAAAGCAGCAGAACAAGTAAAAATGGGAGCAGGAGAGGAAGAAATTAATACTAATTTTTATGTACCAAACAAAGCATGATTTTCACCTTTTTGAGAAATGCTAGCAGCAAGGGAGTCAGAGGAAACACCCGGCGGGGGAGGGGGCAGCATGCAAGGCCTGCAGGATGGCAACTAGGAGGCCCTTGTTTGTGCAGAGTTTTAAAGCTTGCCAACCTCCAGGTGCTGTGGAACAAAAAGGGAGAATCATAGGGAGATTGAGAGCAGGGAAATACCGTGATACAATAAGAAAATAAGTAACACCAATTTATATCAAATATATCAATTTAAATAAAGTGAAATCAACAAGCAATTATATATAAATTCATCAGTAGGTAAACCTATTTTCAAACACTTTGAACCTATACAACAAATCACACAGAAAAATTCATAGGAATATTACTTCCAAAAAGTGCAGAGTGCAAAAAAGTGCTTGTATCCAAGGAGGTTTTTATGTCCGAAGTTCATTCTAATGCTTTTAAGTCAGATGACTCCATCAAAACAACCTCTGACAGAGCCTGATGCTGGCTGGTTGCTTGCCACGCCGTTTCAAGTCTCTTTGTCAAAGAGTGGGTATCTGAAGTTCTTCCAAACCTTTTTACATGCAGACTTGGCTTCATAGTTCTTCAGATGGACAGCATTCCAGCATCCTGCTCTGGCTTTTGAGGATGCCGGAATGCTGTCCGTCTGAAGAACTATGAAGCCAAGTCTGCATGTAAAAAGGTTTGGAAGAACTTCAGGTGCCCACTCTTTGACAGAGAGACTTGAAATGGCGCAGCAAGCAACCAGCCAGCATCGGGCTCTGTCAGAGGTGGTTTTGTGGAGTCATCTGACTTAAAAACAATGGAATGAACTTCAGACATAAAAACCGCCTTGGAAGAATACAAGCACTTTTTTGCACTCTGCACTTTTTGGAAAAAATATTCCTATGAATTTTTCTGTGTGCTCTTTTGTATAGGTTCAAAGTGTTTGAAAATAGGTTTACCCACTGATGAATTTATGTATTAATTGCAGGTTAATTTCACTTTATTTAAATTAATATATTTGACATAAATTGGTGTTACTTATTTCATTATTGCATCATGGTATTTCCCTGCTCTCAACCTCCAGGTGTTGGCTGGAGATCGCTCACTATTACAACTGATCTCCAGGCAACAGAGATAAGTTCACCTGGAGAAATTAGCCACTTTAGAAGGTGGACTCTATGGCATTACACCCCATTGAAGTCCCTCCCCTCCCAGATCCTGCCCTCCTCAGGCTCCACCCTCAAAATCTCCAAGTATTTCCCAACTCAAACCTGACAGCCCCATCTGACCACATAACTTGGCCCCTGAGGCACTGTCTCTGCCTGAGATACTCAAAACTATTTATAAGTTAAATAATTTTATTGTATTGTATGGTTTTAGCTTGTAGTTTTAATTATTTTAACTTTTGTTGTTATCTGTCCTGAGCCTACTTGTGGGAAAGGGTGGAATACAAATTAACATAAATAAATAAAATTAAAGCCACTGCTTTATATTTGGCCCAATTTATATTTGGATACAATCAGACTACTTTTAAAAAATGTCATTAGTGCATGAGGGCCAGATATTGTGAATGTAAAGAAAATCAATAACTTTTAAATAAAACTCTTGCCTAAGAGAAAATGATAGCACTAAGTCTGAGTCTGTAAAGACTCCAGGACACACATCCATTATTCTCTTCTGTCATTCCCACATACTACCAATTTGGTTAAAATTAATGTTAATTTTTTTAAAAAAAACCCTAACTTTATAAAAATTTTCCCTGACTTTGATGTACACAGCTTAATTAACAAGTCCTTCCCAGAGCATCAAAGATACCCCTGTAATCCAAAGCAACCACATTTGCTCCTTTTTACATGATGATATTTATGCTTATAGTAGCAAAATCTCCCAAATTCTCCTGTGTTGCTTTCAGTAAGGCTTCTGTAGAAGCTCTTAACAGATAGTGCCCACAGTATACAGGAAACATCAAGATATTGATGGGAAACATTTTGGAAAGGAGACTTGCTTGATTAAAGAGATGCATGCTGTCATGCCTGAAAGAGTGGTATTAATAATTAAGCCATGCAATCATTACTTCAGGATATTATTTCTTAAATTTCTCTTGCAAAGGCAATATGATTACATATGAATTATTTCAATTTTCTACCAACACAAGAAAAAAAAGATCCTCAGAAGTAGAAATTGAATTACGCTGTCCAATTTGCTGTAAAGTTCACCGTACGTGAAGAAATTAATCAAGGCTACCTCCTCCCATTTTATAGGGACATAAAATGATGTGAACTTCCATTTTTAATAAAGATGCATAGCACTTTTATGAAGACTGACTAATAACATTGTAATGAACTGAAAAGCTTCTGCAACATGAAGGAGGAAATTTTTGATGATTCTATTTATTGAGTTTCTTAAGTCAAGGATTTAAGAATCTTGTCTGCAGAATAGGGGTGTTTATTTAGGTCTACCCAAACAAAACATACACCCAGAAAACATGGTATTGAAATTTCCCAAGTATATTTCAACCTTCCAAATATATCTGGGATTTTTCAGGAGAACAAAAAAAAAATCCCAGATATATTTGGGAATTACCAGCAAAACCGGGCTGCCCAGCAAAACCCCAGGCAAGCCTGTGGGGAGAAATCTCCCTGAATTTCTCCTTGGTGGGCTTTGTTAGTCAATCTGGTCTAAACCAGTGGACCTGAACCGGGAAGGCTCAGGAGCCCACTTTAACTTAAATGGCACTTCAAAAGTTCCGAAATTCAAAAATAACAAAATATTTTATTCAACATAGAAGGGAAATGTCAGATGAAATCAGGGCTAAAATTTCTGAGGTAACTGAAGATAGATAACTCTGAGGTGAAATCAGTACATACATAGACTTCAGTTCTTATGTTTCAGACAAATGAGAGTTTCTTAAGCTTTTCACAGTGACTTAAATCTTTATGTTGAGAGGTTTTTGTTCCACTTCAGTATACTTTCTTTGAGTGCTCACTGACTCCTTTAGTTTCCAGGTGGCTGGTACGCTCTTTCCAGTATCCAAACCCCTTCTCTTGAAACATCAGTACTTGTCCTGAGCTTTTAACTGACTCCTAAGATCTCCAAAGGCAGTTTCTAATCACACAACACCAGGGATCTTCACACTCTTCAGAGCAAACTCCCTGGGTTTTCCCCCCCGGTTCAACAGTTTTATTGAAAAATAAATAAATAGTTGGTCTGAATGGGAATCTCTGTCTACTTCCCAAATAGGGTTGCCAAGTCCAATTCAAGAAATATCTGGGGACTTTGGGGGTAGAGCCAGGAGACTTTGGGGGTGGAGCCAGGAGACATTGGGGGTAGAGCCAGGAGCAAGGTTGTGACAAGCACAATTGAACTACAAGGGAGTTCTGGCCATCACATTTCAAGGGACTGAACACCTTTTAAATGCCTTCCTTCCATAGGAAATAATGAAGGATAGGGGCACCTTCTTTTGGGGCTCATAGAATCGGACCCCCTGGCCCAATCTTTTTGAAACTTGGAAGGTATTTTGGGGAGAGGCACTAGATGCAATACTGAAAATTTGGTGCCTCTCTCTCAAAAAACAGCCCCCTCAGAGCCTCCGATACCCACGGATCAATTCCCCATCATTCCCTATGGGAATCGTTCATTGAGGTGCATGATGGCTCTGGGGGCGGGGCTTTCCCCGTCGGCCAGCTGGCTGGGGGAGGGGGGAAGCCTGTAAAACTGGGGGATCCCCCTCTGGGACCTGGGGATTGGGAAGCCTATTCCCAAACTTCCTTGCCAATTTCTCCTCAGCATTCATGTCTGTGTTAAACTGCTCTCAGCTTAGACTGAAATCAGACTCACCTAAATTACTGGATATATCACTCTCACTTTTACTTCATGCTGACAATTCAGTTTTGCTTTCCTGAACCCTGATTGGTCTTCTTCAGTCTTTGAAAAGGTTTATACTTATTGTATGTATGAGGAATTATCTATTAATTTTACTAAAATGATTACATTTGCACTTGCTCTTTGACCAAAAAAGGGCACAAGATCTCACAGTTTGCCTCTTTTAGGTATTTGGGTGTATTATAGGCTTCCCAATCCCCAGGTCCCAGCGGGGGATCCCCCGGTTTTACAGGCTTCCCCCCTCCCCCAGCCAGCTGGCCGGCGGGAGAAGCCCCACCCCCACAGCCATTATGCACCTCCATGAACAATTCCCATAAGGAATGATGGGGAATTGATCCGCGGGTATCAGGGGCTCTCGGGGGGCCGTTTTTTGAAATAGAGGTGCCAAATTTTCAGTATAGCATCTAGTGCCTCTTCCCAAAATACCCCCCAAGTTTCAAAAGTATTGGACCAGGGGGTCCAATTCTACGAGCCCCAAAAGAAGGTGCCCCTATCCTTCATTATTTTCTATGGAAGGAAGGCATTTTAAAAGGTGTGTTGTTCCTTTAAATGTGATGGTCAGAACTCCCTTGGAGTTCAGTTCTGCTTGTCACACCCGTACTCCTGGCTCCGCCCCCAATGTCTCCTGGCCCCACCCCCAAAGACTCCTGGCCCCACCCTCAAAGTCCCCAGATATTTCTTGAATTGGACTTGGCAACCCTAGTGTATTACCATGGCAGAGAGTCATAGGGAGCCAGCTGGTAGGCCCAGTGGGCCCAGTTTGCAGGCCCAGTTTGCTGAATTTGCTGTGTCACAGCCAGCTGCGCTTTTCAGACCTTCTAAGTAGGGTGATTGAATCTCCTCCATCTCAATGGGCACTTTGGACTGATCATCTCCATTTGCACCTCTCCCGCACAGACTGGGAGAGGTAGCTTGCCTCAGGTGGCAGATTTCAGGATACCACTAAAGCACAGCATACTGCCAAATATTCAGTTTATAACATTTTAATGTCACTATTGCTGGGTGTCATTGGGCTTTCTTTTGCAGGCAGCAAAATGTCTTCAGCTGCCTCTGATCATTGTGCGGTTGTTTGTGTACTTTATCTTAAAAGGCATTGGGTTTTTCCAGACTGGTCCACTGGAAAAAAAATGCTCTTGACAAATACATATTTTTTTCCTGTATGAAATAGGATCTCTAGTTTAGTGCTGAATACAGTTGTTAGCGATTGGGGCTTTATGCCAAGGCTTTTCATGTTCCACTGAGTTGGGAGTGATTTTTTTTCTTGTAGTGTAAACAGAAAATTTATGATTTGAATTAATGATTTATATCTTAAGTGGCACGGAGGAATCTATCATTGACATGATAAGCTGAGCATTATTCCCTATCTACATATAGCCTTGTAGCACTGCAATATCTGGCAGTGAATGTAAAAATATTTTTTCTTGGTTTTTAGGCATATCTCCCAAGTTTGAGATATGCTTCACTTGTTTTTCAAATTCAGCTGCAAGTCATTTGAGGAAGAGTAAGTGTGTGTGTATATATGTGAGTATTCTTGTGCATGTGTCTATCTTTGCATATGGTTAAATGATGTACTACCTTGATATATATGTACTTTACCATTGGAATTTTGCCATACAGGTGCACAAGGATGTGCTGTCTAATAATTTTGTGTACCTCCAACTCCCCCTACCCCTTAGTATTATCAGAAACAGAAAGTCTATATGTTTTTAGCTCGAGACCATTGCACGTTACCAAGCAGAAGAAAGCATGAGACAATAAATTATAAATTTTTAAAGTACAGATGTGAAAATGAACAATATTAAAAGAGTCAAATCTAAATTTTCTAAACTTTAATAATGTATGATAATTTAAAACAATATTAAAAACTCACAGATTAGTGTGTCACCATGGCAATTTGCTGCCAAGTTTAACATATGCTCAGATTTTCATGGTTGCTAGTGTATTTAAAGAAACCTTTCTGATTTACATAAGAGACTGCATCAGGTAGTAAATATGTTCTTTTTAAATGATATGGCTGCAAGGTAAAGCTTGACAATGCATGGATGCCCACTGAAATTCCAAGAGCAAAACTGAGACTGTTCAAGACCTTCCAGTAGTCAGGCATGTCAGGCCTTGGTACCCTGCAAATATAGTTTTCGTTTCTGTTGATGATTTCTTGGCATTTGGTTCCAAAGAATTCTGCTCACTAATTTCCAAATCCTCTCTGCCTCTTAGGAGCATGCTTTCATTTCTAATAATTGGTTGCATCCTGTGGTTGATTTCTGATAACAGGGAATGGGTGATTTCCACTGATTCCTCCTTCCGACGGCAGATCTCCACCATGTCTGTCATGCTGCTCTGGTATATAGATCCAAGTGGGCAGCCGTGTTGGTCTGAAGCAGTAGAACAAAGAAGGAATCAAGTGTACCTTTAAGACCAACAAAGGTGCACTTGACTTCTACTTTGTTCTAATGCTATTCCTACTTTGTTCTAATGCTGCTGTGTGTGCATGGTCTATGTTGCCCAAGAGCAACATATTGGGAATTGCTTCAGACTACAGTAGCAAATCTTAAAGCTGCGAAGGAAACACTTTCCATCAGTGGAAATTACTTCTGTACCCAACCCTATGTTGGGTATATATAGTAATGAGAGTGCTTATTATATAATCCAGGGGTGGTCAAACTGCAGCTCAGGAGCCACATGTGACACTCCCACACATATTGTGTGGGTCATGAAACCCCCACCACCCCATTGGCCAGCTTGGAGAAGGCACGTGTCTCTTTAAATCACTTATCTAAGCCAAGCTTCCATCCCCCTCTCCATCTCTTTCCTTCCTTCCTTCCTTCCTTCCTTCCTTCCTTCCTTCCTTCCTTCCTTCCTTCCTTCCTTCCTTCCTTCCTTCCTTCCTTCCTTCCTTCCTTCCTTCCTTCCTTCCTTCCTTCCTTCCTTCCTTGTGGCTCTCAAAGATCTGATGTTCAAGTCTTGTGGCTTTCAAACATCTGATGTTTATTCTATGTGGCTCTTATGTTAAGCAAGTTTGGTCACCCTGATATTATCCATAATGTTTCCTTGAATGTTCTTCTAAATATATTGTGGTAATCAATTATCCTGTTTGGATACATTCTATCTTGTTTTGGCCATGAGTGTTTAGATTTGGATCACATTATAGTTTCCCAATCTTGTTCCTTTGAATGGTGCGGTAACGGGTCTGTCCCCTCCCCCAGCACTTTGAGATAAACATTCAAATAGGTTCCACATACATAAAATCAAACACATGTAGGCCCACATCAAGGTATTGATCCTCAATTGTAAATGAGATATTAACCAGGTTCTTCAGGGCTAGGCAGATTGCACGTAAGTGGATGGTGGATAGTCTTGGAAACTAGACTGGGCAAGTATTCCTGAAAATATAGTGGATTTTCATTCCAAACAACTGAATGGTCGTTTTCGCACTCACCTCCAGCCGGCGCGACCTCCCTCTTCACCGCGCAGGATCTGCGCGGATTTCGCACTAAATGCCGCGGAGCAGCCTTTTGCGCCGGAAAAGCCGCTCAAACGTAAATCGCCAAAAAGCAGTTTGGCGTTTGCGCGGCTTTTGCGATGGGAGTTTCCGGTGCAAAAGGCTGCTCCACGGCATTTAGTGCGAAATCCGCGCAGATCCTGCATGGTGAAGAGGGGGGTCGCGCCGGCTGGAGGTGAGTGCGAAAACGACCAATATAAATGTTTGCTGTTACCCTCCCATTTCTTTTCACATCTGGTTTATTATGATTATTTAAAACTTCCACTGCAATTGTATGCATTCTGTGTCACCATCCCCAATTGTTCGTAGCTCTGGCATATAAATGAATGGGCAACTTTCTTTTACTTGAAGTAAGGATCAAACTTGATGAAATGGTGGGATCTTTGGGTATTTACATAAGGCCTTTTTACATATACTGTTAAGAAAATAGCATGTCTGGCAGAAGGATCCTTTGGGGTGCCTCTATTCTACCATGATGAATTGACCCAGCTTTCCCAAGCCTTTTAGGGCCAAACTAGACATTATGGCAATCCTTTTAAAAATGTTGTGAGGGCCCAATCCTAATTAGGCCCATGACACAGCAGGACCAAGCTGAAACAGCTCTCTTGGCTGTTTTCCCTCATGGGGAAAAAAACAAGATAGCTTGCTCCTGTTGGGCCACGGTCAGACGCACCATTTAATCCACCAGCAAGGCGCTCCTGTTTTGTCCGTCCTTATTTGAAACGTTGTTGCCCGATCAGACATCCCAAACGTAATCTGCCTTGCTGAGTGCCTGTCCTGTCATTGACCAATCACATGGTCTGGCCTTTGCGCATGCACATAAATGATGCTGTTGATTGGCCGCTCCTGCCTTTTGCTGATTCTGCGGTTATGCGTGTATCGCTAAGATTAAAAGAAAATGGCACCGATCTGGGATGCAATGTGTGAAGACTCGCTAACGCTGGTGCAATAATAATAATAATAGGTTGTTATGCACCATACACTTCTCTATCTTAAGGGCAAGTGGCTTACAATTGTCTTTCCCTTTCCCTCCCTACAACAGGTGGGACTGAGTGAGTGCTGAGAGAACTGTGACTGACCCAGCAGGCTTCATATGGAGGAGTAGGGAACCAAACCCAGTTTAGAGCCCACTGTTATTAACCATTACACCACACTGGTTTGTTTATCATGTGGCAGCACTTGGTAAAAATATGCCAGTTTCATCCTTAATTTATTTTGCCTTATAAGAAGCTCTTCTTCAAATTAGCAACTCCAGTTTGGGGAGTGGCTACAACGTTTGAGACCTGGTGTTTGGTTTGTATGGGTCAAGTTCTTATATTTTGTTATAATATATATTATATAATATATATAATATAAGATATAGTGTATAGCCCTCAAAGCAGCCATTTTCTCCATGGGAACTGATCTCTGTTGTTTGGAGATCAGCAGTAGCTATGGAAGTTGGCAGTCCTATGGCCAAAGGGCTTGATTTGTCTGATTCTGGGCCTCCTACCTCTTTCTATTGTGCAGTGAACAGAGCCATACTTTTGCAGCCAATAGCACAGGTGAGGTATACAGAAGGATTTTTAATCTTCGGCATCTTCAAGTTAAAAGGACTAGGCAGCAGGTGATGTAAAAACCTCAACTGGAGACCCTGGAGAGCTGCTGCCAGTCTGAGTAGACACTACTGACCTTGATGGATCAAAGGTTTGAAGTATAAGGCAGCTTCATGTGTTCATGATCTCCTCAAGTCTCCCAGATGCCTCCCAGATTGGCATTGGAAAACTCACGGATGGATTTGTTTATCAGAGGGCCACACATGCACTCTCTTATTCCAGTGGTAGTGCATAAACGTGTCATTTTGAAGAGAAAGGAAACGCTCTTTCCTTTCAGCAGCATCAACAATAGTAAGAGGCAGGAGCTGAGAGGATAAACAGTGTCCTTTGCAAGAGAACTATAAATATACAATTAGCAGAAAACAGGGCTACTCTTGCATAGCATTAACAAGAAAAAATATTTTTCTCCCTTGCTGATTGGAAGCACCCATATTATCAAGGCCTTGAAAAGTATATACACTAGTCATTCCCTGAGGCAGAGGGCATCTGCAGCTCTGTGTAATTTTGGCTAAATCTGCAGCACAGATTTTGAAATGTTTTCCATTTATTTTATTACAACTTTTTGCAAAGCCTTATGTTTGATGAGGAAACTGTGGGTATGTTATTGTTCACAGTTTTTCTTATCTAAAAAGGAAACACTTTCTTTCTCAAACAGCTCCCACTTGCCCCCACCTCCTGATGCCATGTGGAAATAGTCAGTCCATTTAAAATAGAGAGGATGCAATGAGCAAAAGGGAATGGAAGCAGCATGATGGAAGAAAAGGGATCTCCTTCCCCATCCATATGGTTCAGGTTTGCATCTTGTCTGGCATGATAATGTGATTGCTGGCAGAATTCATATTTAGAGTCTCAAGCAAATAGCAGCCAATACGTTGTGGGTTTAATGTGCATGTGGAAATATTCACAGTATTCCAAACTGGCTGATTGTTCAGCTGTAGTAAATTGCTGCATGAATCCTTCTGTGATAGAAACTTCTGTTGTTTTGGACATTATAGGAGAAAATTGGAGACGCATCATTGAGGGATATATTGTCATAGATTTCTCTTTCACCTTCTGCTGTACGCTAGGTGGTGAATCTGGATATGTAGCTTCTATGTCTAAAGAAAATGGAAATTAAAATATATTTTTCCTGAAACTATTTTTGTCTCTCTCATATAGGCTTCCAAATCCCCCACCCCTGGCGGGGGAACCCCCGATCTGGAGCCTCCTTCCCCTCTCACCAAAAATCCGGAAGAGGGGGAAAAATGGCGGCCCTTCCCTTCCCACCCAGCCCCGATGGCAGCAGCTTCTCCTAGCCCCTTCCCTTTCCACCCAGCCCCATCGCAGCAGCATCTCATCACCCCTTCCCTTCCCACCCAGCCCTGATGGCAGCAACTTCTCCTCGCCCCTTCCCTTCCCAACCAGCCCTGATGGCAGCAGCTTCTCTTTGCCCCTTCCCCTTAGGCTTCCCAATCCCCAGGTCCCAGCGGGGGATTCCTGGGTTTTACAGGCTTTCCCCAGCAAGCTGGCTGGCTAGATCTTAGACAGGACCTGCAAACAGGTACAGTTTTAAAATGTGTGTGTGCCTTTAAATTGGAGCAGGAAGTACTTCATGGGGAAGGGTTAGCAACAGCAGACCTCCTGAGAGTGCAGTCCCTCTGTTTGTTTTGCTTTCATTTCGGTCGAGTGAGTGTGTGTGTAAAAAGAGCAGCGTAGCCCCTGTACTTTCCAGACCTGGTTGTGGAGGCACCAGAGATTCCTGCTTTGTTCTACTGCTTCAGACCAACACGGCTGCCCACTTGCACCAGAGACAGTTAAGCGTGTGTGAGTGAGAGAGAGAAAACGGGGGAGGGAACTCTATTATTTCCTATGGAGACTTATTCTCATAGGAAATAATAGAAAATTGATCCGCGGGTATCTGGGGCTCTGGGGGGGCTGTTTTTTGAGGTTGAGGCACCTAATTTGCAGCATAGCATCCAGTACCTCTCCCCAAAATACCCCCAAGTTTCAAAAAGATTGGACCAGGCAGTCCAATTCTATGAGCCCCAAAAGAAGGTGCCCCTATCCTTCATTATTTCCTATGGAGGGAAGGGATTTAAAAGATGTGTGGTCCCTTTAAATGTGATGGCCAGAACTCCCTTGAAGTTCAATTATGCCTGTCACACCCTTGCTCTGCCCCAATGTCTCCTGGCTCCACCCCCAAAGTCCCCAGATATTTCTTGAATTGGACTTGGCAACCCTACTCTCATAGTTACAATACGAGCATGTCAGAGAAAATGATTAATTGATTGATTGATCCATATTAAATTTCAGGAGGAGTGTAAATACAGGTGAATTTTCGTTATTGTTCAAATAACATAATTTTTTATCCTTACATTTTTTATCCTTACTTCTTATTTGCCCAAGAGCTAGCATAGGATATGCCAAAATTATACCAAAGCAAGTTGTTTCTGATTTTTATTTTATGGGTTCTATTCTTTCACATTATGGTCAGATCTCAAGTTCTGTGCAATAATTCAAAATGGTGGCTAAAAGGTTCCCCTTGCCACTTTTGATGTCAAAATCTCTTGAAATAATCAGAAACTCCTTTGCATATTAGGCCATATATCCCTGATATAGCCAATCCTCCAAGAGCTTATAGTAGACCCTGTAAGAAGAGCCCTGTAAGCTCTTGGAGGTTTGGCTACATCAGGGGTGTGTGGCCTAATATGCAAAGGAATTTCTGCTACAAAAAACGCTCTGGAAATAATGACGGCAGAGCCTTGAAGCAACAACTGACTGAAAGCTGAGGTCTTTGCTAGTACTTTAATGGCTATAGATTATCTTGACACTTTATAAGTAAGAGCAATGTTTGAAGTCACATTAAGAAAATTACCACCAGAAATTTTGGATCGAGCCATGTAGCTGACATATGTAAATTGCATCAAATTATGACAATCTTCAGTTAGGTAGACACAGACTAAAAAGCATTGAACATTATTTCTGAAACAAAGATCCTTAATTTATTTAGACTTCTTGTACACACATCCATCATGGAGGTCAAGTGGTCATGAATGGGGAGTCATCAATGTGACTTTCATTGCTAGACCCCATTCAGATGGTGGTTAAACAGCAATCAAATGGCTGTGGAGAATGAGGCAGTGTCTTTCAAAAGCTGATCATCCAGGTTTGTTCTGAAGATATGCTGCTGAAAACTACTGGCTGTTGACTGGAGACAGCTTGGATTGAGTTGCGCATTTTGATGGTATTTCTTGGACTGATATTCATGCACAAATGAGCAGTTGTTGAAGGGATTCAAATTCAGAATGTTGACTACAAATGTTTCTATCTGTTCCATCATTTGTACTGAGACATTGCCATCACCTAGAGCAGGGCTGGCCAAACTGTGGCTCCTTCACACATATTGTGTGGCTCTCTAAGCCCCCACTCCTGGTTGGCTGGAGAATGCATATAAAGTTAAGGTTGCTTTCTTTCCACCTCTCCCTCCCTCACCTATTTTCCTTCCTTCCTTCCTTCCTTCCTTCCTTCCTTCCTTCCTTCCTTCCTTCCTTCCTTCCTTCCTTCCTTCCTTCCTTCCTTCCTTCCTTCCTTCCTTCCGCATCTGACTTTCACATCTTGCGGTTCTCAAGCATCTGATGTTGATTCTATGTGGCTCTTTCATTAAGCAAGTTTGGCCAACCCTGACCTAGAGTTTTGAAGAACTGTGGTTCACCATGTTGCAGAATGGCCAGCTTATTCAGTTTTCTCTCTGGCTTGTGATGCACTTCTTAAGAATGTATAAAGCTGATACAATATGATAAAGCTGATACAACATCACACTTGGGGACAAAAGAGATATGACAAAGATCATAGCCTGCTAAAGGTACATTACTTGCATACACGCTGTTGTAATTGAGACATACAGGAAGGGAAAGGAGATGTAACCTTTCAACCTGTGTTAGGGTTGCCAATCCCCAGGTGGGGGCAGGGGATTCGCCAGTTTGGAGGGCCCTCCCCTGCTTCAGGGTCATCAGAAGGCAGTGGGGGAGGGAAATGTCTGCTGGGCACTCCGCTATGGAGACAGATTCCCATAGGGTATAATGGAGAATTTATCTGCAGAAATCTGGGGCTCTGGGGGGGGGGGCTGTTTTTGAGGGAGAGGCACCATTTTCAGCATAGCATTTGATGACTTTCCTCAAAACGCTCTACAGGATTCAAAAAGATTGGATCAGGGGATCCAATTCTATGAGCTCCAAAAGAAAGTGAAGGGAAGGCATTTAAAAGGCGTGCGTTCCCTTTAAATATGATGGCTAGAACTCCCTTTGGAGTTAAATTATGTTTGTCACACATTTGCTCCTGGCTCCACCCCCAAAGTCCCTTGATATTTCTTGAATTGGACTTGGCAATGCTAACCTCTGCTCACTTTTGATAACTGAAACAGGGGAACTCTGTACTGTTAGTGTTTTTAAAGGTGGGAAGTCATATTTAAACCTGTCTCCTCCCATCCCAAAAATGTCAATATTGGCACGTTAAACCCAGTTTTGGGACTGAGCTGGAACAAATTAAATGGCTTTGATCCAAAGTTCTGCATGCACATAACTAAACTAGAGGACAGCATGGATCCTTGATCTCCATCATGTCTACCTTGTATCTCAGTCTCCCATTGTATCAATAGTTTTGACATTTCCTTGATCCAGCTGAAAACTTGAAAACAACGTAGATCCATTTGCCAAAATGTCAGGAGGGGGCGGGATCAGCCTGGGTATTAGTAAATCAGTGTCAGGAGACTGAACATTTGTTTTTTTTATATACAAGGAACCTGCATAGTATGCTGAGTGTGGGCCAGCATCCTTGTGTTAGCCACAGCGAATTGTCTGGAGCAGTGATGCTCTGTATTCTTGGTGCTTGGGGGGGCACAGTGGGAGGGCTTCTAGTCCCACTGGTGAACCTCCTGACACTTGGTGTTTTTGGCCACTGTGTAACACAAAGTGTTGGACTGGATGGGCCATTGGCCTGATCTCTTATGTATCTGCCATCTTATCACAACAATAAACATTGGTAAGTTCTGCAATGGTCTATGTCAAAATAAAAACATATAATTTCCTGTCAATGAATCCACCACTAAGCATGAGTGATAAGTGTGTTCAGAGAGTAAACATCATCTATTACAATCCAAGTTTCAGATATGTTTCCAAAGATTTATTATGGTTGGATGAGATGAAGTGGTATCAATGAACTGGTGGTAGACCAGATGCCTCCATAATTCTCAACTCTTGCTCTTTCTTAGTTTTCATTATTCTTGATCAACAAATTATTTCTGACCAGTATTATGATACTGTCAATCTGACAGTTTACAGTCACTACCTGACCTTGAGAAATACCATCAAACAGTGCAAGCAGTTTCACTGTTGGTTAAGAAAGTTACTAGAAGCATCATCGTGCTTCTCTAATGCTTTCAACAGCTGTGACTTGACAGGTTTCTTCCCAGAGCCATCTGTATAGGCTATGACAGAAGAATATTTTAAACAACTCAAAATGGAAAAAAAGTTTCTTCAAATTGCATGCTCTCTGATGTGCCAGTTTGATTCATCTTTGAAATTTGGAGCAACATCTATTATCTGAGTATCTGGAGGTGAAAGTTTTCTATATGTGGCTCTAATGCTCTTGAATATTTTGGATTAGTTAGGCAAATAGAATCAGTGTGGTATTTTATCCATTTTTCTTGTTTTATACCCAAATAAATTGCTCTGATCCTCACCGATTTGTTGGATATGCAACAAATCTGACCTAACTTCGGGGGGGGGGGGGGGGGGGGGATGCCGCAATACATTCAACAATGTTTTGAAGTCTTTCTTCCCTGTTTCTATCAAATTCATTTTAATGGTATTCAGTGAATTCTGTGATCTGTTGGACATCCCATTCATCCTTATTTTTATGATGAGGGCATTTCTTGTACCTGGTGGATAAATTTACTGGTGCATTTCTGGTAACATCACAGAACTGTTCTATTATACAAGGGACATAATACATTTCATGTGATATGTCAGCTGACACTAGAGAACATCTTCTGTCTTTGCATCTGTGCTGATAATGACACCTCCGGCCATTGTAAATGAACAGTTTAGTGTCTGTGCAAGTGCACGATCAGAAGTTCCACAGGATTTTTAAGGCAAAAATTACAAGTATGAAATTTAGTGTTTATTTTTTGTGTACTTTCAGAAAGCACACACATTTCCTGCAAGGAATATTGTCCAGTATGCAGAGTTGTCTGGAAGATGACTGGGGGAAAAAAAAAGATCTCCAGTGATTACAGTTGTCCATCAAATATTCCAACCCAGTATTTAAGAATATCTCAACTTCATCAAGACATATATTAAAAAATGTATAATTTCCAAACTGGAAATTTGGAGGGAGGATTTCAGTATACAATACTTAATAAATTTATCCAAGCTCCCCATTAAGAGTTTTCATATTCGCTAGCATAATATTTAATATTCTCTTTATTAAAAAAAGACTTCTGTCTTGCCTGTTGACATGTAGTGCCCCCAAGGCTAGAGTGCTTTAACCCTCCCCATCACATTTGACCAATACCCAGCAAAAAAAGTTTTAATTTGACAGGTTGGTTGGATGCAAGGAATTCAGCTTTGCTACCTACAGGAGAACCAACCCAAACAACAAAAATAACAATGTAGGGAGCTGTTCATTTTCTTGATACTACACACAACACAAAAAGATATACTGTGGATTTCTTCTTTGTGGTTTTTGTGTGTATGAATATGTTTTCATTACTAAAATAATTAAATGATAATTATTTAAGGTGCTTGTGCATGATACTTTAAATCTCCTTTTCTTCACGAAGCTGGAACAATGGAAGAAATGAGAATTAAAATGAATGCAAAACCTAATGGTAATTCTCATACAAGCTGCATGTAAACAGAAGAATCAGCATAAAAGTTATGAATCTTAATTTGTGCCACTGAGCTAAAATTTGTATCTTTCTGCATTAAAGGAATATAGACGTACAGCACTGTGTAGTGTCTACTTGCAATACAGAAAGCTGACATGGTCTTTCCAATTTATGGGGAAATTGACATAATTTTGCAAAAAGAAAGGGGGGGAGAGAAAAGCAAAACCACTAGTGAACTGGATTTTGCATAATGGGATTAATTTGGTTGACTGTCACATCAACTATGCTGTAGAATGCAAGTTAATCACAACATCGATATGATTTTTAAAGAAGAAAGGAAAAGAGGAAAAGAGAAGACAGAAAAGGTATTTTCTTCCCCTTGTCTGATTTTCCTTTCATTTTAAAATACTTCCTGTTTCTGCCATACATGGTCAGGGGGGTACTATGGCAGACCATGGAAGAGAACATTTTCCCTTCTGGGCCTAGGAAAGCTAAAGGGGCCTGAAACTGGCTTTTACTCTAGTAAGAAAAACCATTAGTTTTTCTTGGCTCATGCAAAGATGTTTTGCAGTACGTAATTTGCATTCATACATTTGCTTGGTGCTTCATTTGATAACCAAGCTTTCTACATTTACAAGGCTTTATTCAAACACTTGCTCTTCTTCCACACATGCCAATCTGAGTTACTGCAGAGTATTATAATTGCAGAGGATATCTACCTTGTCCTTAGACAAATTTGCATCTGAGCCCCTGTATATTGTTGGAGGCAAATGAGAATATCTGAAGGTGACACTGGGTTGTACTCATAAACTGAACGCTCCATACACCTTCCATGTCAGCATCTGGATTGGCCAGTACATTTTTGAAGACCAGTCAAATGCCTGTTGTCTTTTACATAAACTCTTCCACCCAAAATGACAATTTGATTTTATCTCTAGCAAACCTCCTGTAAACAGAGGTTATGTCAAGACATTTGGGAACTACTTGCGTATTCTTTGCTGTGGATGTTAAATGTAACTAAGAGGTACATTATCAGTTCAATACTAAGCATGTATACTTAGAAGCAAATTTCACTGAGTTCAATTGAGTTGCTCCCTACCAAGTGTGTTTAGCCTGTTTCTCCCCCACACACACACACACTTCCCAGAGTTCCACTGTCATTTGATATTATTTTTGTTTGCTTTGATTAATTTTAAAAAGAAAGTTCAGAAGAAAAGGCCTAGACATGCCTTATGGAATATACTTAGGAACAGGAGATTAGAAAGTGAACAGAGGTGTGATTAGTTACTAGGAAGATTTAGAGAGTGCATTTAGTGGGGAAAACTAAATACAGTGGGATATGTGTAAACGGATGCTGACTGCCTCGTCCATAGCTCCATGTCAAAGTTGTCACACAGAACTAAATTTGAGGCTTTGCAGGTCTCGGAAAGGCAGAGCATTAGTCAGAGGGATGATTCTGAGGAGTCATCAAGCATTAAATTGTGAGACGTCTCCCTGGTTCCTGTTTTCACAGGTGGCCTGGAAAACTGCTTTTTTTTTTGTTAGATTAGGGGACCATCGATGAAGGCAGGTGGGGAAACATCAGGGATAATGGAAAGAATGGAAAGAATCATGGGATGGTGAGTGATGAACAGCTGGGTTCAGAAAGAGCCACAGGAGATGAATAGGTTTTTTAAAAGGTGAGAAAGATGCAAAGGATTCTAGAGAGAATTAAGAAATGAGTCCCAATGCAAAGTAATACTGAGTTAGGTGGACCTTTGGTGCATTCCATACCTGTTCCCTAGGCAGATTAGATAATTAAAATGTAATTGTTCTGATACTCTTGTTACAGTTGTCTATTGTGTTTAAAATATAGAATTACTTCTTCCTTCTTTTTGAGCATAACTGTGCGAAATATTACTTTGTGAGCGGACAGAAGGTGGACCTCCTTGGAATAAAGTGGAACTATCTCTTGGCCAAAAGACACAAGTACATAGCATCTCCTCCAGTCTCTTATTTCCAAGGCTGTAATCGGTATTTTCTCTCAAGGGACATCCCAAAGGGGAGATAATGCTGCTGAGTGCTTTGGAGCTTAAGAATCTTCTTTAGGAAATTGATCATATCATGATTGTGGTGACAGTGAACGAGGAATAAAAGGCTGATGGCATATCAGCGGACTTGTGAGTTCAGAGTGCTGGGTGAATGACTTTTCAAGAATCTCACACCACTGAAAGCCCTATTAGTGTTCATTCATTTCCTTCTCCCCCCCCCTCCCCCTAAGAAGCAGCTCACAATATACAGTACAGGCTCACACTGACTAGGTTAAACAATTATACTACACTAATTGGCCTGTGTCGGTTTTGATGAGTAGGTAAACAAATGCTGCAACAGAAGAGCTGAGACAAATTGCATCGAATTAAACTGATGAAAAAAGTGACAATGACAACAAGGAAGGCAACATTCACAGTTGTGAATACACAGTGCTTATGTGAAGGAGCACACCTCTTATCAAAAACTGCACTTTTGCCCTAGGCAGTGGATACAGAGAGGCTGATGAGCCACCCATTCTCTGTGAGTTTGAAAATTCCCTTTAATTATGGCATAGAAAGGAGCCATCCGTCCTATCTATACTTTAAGCCTTAAAGGTGAATATCTCTCTCTTTCACTTTGTAAGAAAGTGAAAGTCAAGGCAGTAGGTGTTGACTTTTTATCATTTTGTCAAAAAGGAGAGGTTGTGTTTTCTTTTTTGCAAGTTACCTCTTGTCTTTATCATTTTTGAGTCTGTCAGATACCATGAATGTTCCAAAGAAGCAGCAAAAAAGGCAGTGAGAGTGATTTGTGCTTCTCTCTTCCTCCTCAGTTTTATCTAAAAGGAAGAGATACTTGTTCTGTCACTACATCAGGGGAGTGAGCATCTCCTCTCCTTGGAAAAGATGTAGAAGCATTTTCATACTTCATCTTTCTATGAATCCTTAGAACATACAATGTGGCTTTCAGTATTAGAGCTAAATCCAGAGGAAGCAGTGGGTCTTTATTTTAAAATATGTATAAACTGCCTTTCTCAGAATCAGAGTTGGCAGTACACAGAGTGTAAAACTTTGCACAAATAACGGAACCCATAAAGATCACCATCTCTACAAGCCATAAATAACCATGTCTATTTCCACATGGAAGCTCATTCTGGAACATCCATGCAACTTTATCCTCTAATTATCCACTTTCAGTCATCCACTTGCTACCTACGTTTGTTGAAACCAACAATTACTAGATTGCTGTAGCATAATAATGTTACTTTTATCTATTGCCACAATCTACTCATTCTGCTGAAACCTCAGATTTCAGTTTCTAAAAAATGTGTAGCTCTTTTTTGTTGCAGATTTATGATAAAAGCATATCCCTTATATCTTTGCAATGGAACTGCCATTATAGAGAGTTCTATAAAAAGTACAAGTTGAATAGTGTAATAAAAACATGCAACCATATGCAATACAATACAAAACTAAACTAAATTAAAAAAAACCAACTCAGAGGTCAAATGCCAGTTTAAAGTTAATAGGAGTTAGGATGTTTCCTAAAGGAGAGACTGATTCACACTTAAGAGTATTTAATCTTTATATATCTAATAGCATGTCTCTTCACATAGACCAAATCTATCAGGTTTGCAGAAAAATATGAAATGTTAAAGGTGGGGATTAATGCCCCTCCACCAAATTAATAGTAATGTCTATGCATGTGTAGCCATCAGAGGAAAAGCATCTAAGCAATTTTGGGGTGTCTAGCAAGATGCCACTTCAAAACATTGTAGCACTGGGTAGATAGGTGAGTGAACTCTTGCTCACATATGAAAGGAAAGGGGGGAATCCAACAGGTGAGCAGCTGGTGAAAGGAAAAAGTAGTGAGTACGTGAAAGGGCAAGGAAGAGAAACTGGGTGCCTGTTGCCCTAGTTCTTGGTCTGATTAGGAGAAAGAATATTTATAGACATATCCAGTCAGGTAATTCACACAACAGCCTGAAATTCTGCTGAATTAGGAAGTTGGTTTATTCCAGTTCTATGTCACATAGCTGTATTTGCCACCAAGACAAAACTGACTTAGGCAACCACACCAAAGGGCTTGCAAGGCATGTGAGATGCCATTGCTTTCCTCTGCAAAATCTTCCTTGGCGTTCCCCTATCCAAGTACCAACCCTACTTAGTTTCTGAGATCTGACGAGATCAGGCCATACCATACCATAACACATACCCCACTGGCTGACATAAAGGTACTAAATCTGCTGCTTGCTTCACATGTCACTGATAAAGGACACTAAGTCCCTCTTCTGTACTACCAGATCAGCCTATGGCTTCTAGCCTTCAGCCTGCCTGCCTTCTGATCAAGAAATTTACCCATCCCCAAGTTCAAACTTCTCACAGCAGAGATGCCAAGGTCTTTGGAAAAGAAAGTAACTGAATCCTTCCTAAAGACTGAAAAGGGATAACTGTGTTAGAACAGCCTAAATAGCCTGAGCTTGTCATAGCTTAGAAGCTAAGCAGAGTTGGGCATGGTTTGTCCTTTGATGGGAGCCAGCCTATCAAGGAATTTTAGGATTGCTTTGCAGAGGAGAGCAATGGCTAACCACCTCTGCTCATCTCTGGCCTTGAAACTTCATTCAGTTGCAACGTGACAGCACTTAATTATTGCTCTGACCCGGATGGCCTAGGCTAGCCTGATCTCATCAGATCCCAGAAGGGAGCCCACTAAGAAAGTCCAGGGTCACTATGCAGAGTTGGGCAATAACAAACCACCTCTCAACATCTCTTTCCTACAGGGGTTGCCATAAGTCAGCTACGACTTGATAGCATTTTCCTCCACCAACTAGGTTATATTCTGTTGTAACAAAAAAAAGTCCAGTGACACCTTAAAGACTAACGACAACTATTTCAACATAAGCTTTTTTGAGTCATCCCCCATAACTTCCCCATGAGAAGGATTTTCAGCTTGATTTCCACAGATATCTGGCTGTGAGTGATGACTATTGAATGCTTGTAATGAAATAAATATTAGTCTTTTAAGGTGCTGCTGGACTTTTGTCTTATTTTCCTTCCTAAAGAAACAAATGTTTAACATTTCATGACCCTTATAATTATTACCTATCCTAAATCTCCCATTTTCAAAATAACATCATATGACTGTAGGTGACTTATTCATGGACCATATCAGTTTTACTTCCATTCAGGACGTGGGGCAGACATCATTTTAGTATTCCTGGTGGACGATCAGCACCTGGGAATTGCCAACCATGGCCTTTGGAAATGTTGATCACCAAATACTGATAAATACATTGCAGAACCTTACTAGGCTATCTGATTTATCTACTAGGTACTGTGTCAGCAAATGTGTGTTTGCAAACCATGTGGTGTGCAGGGAATGCACGGATTGGAGGAGGCTGTTGCAAGGGAAGATTAGCGGATAAATGGTTTACCAGCTCAGTTTTCCTCAAGTAAATTCATTTCTGAATTTGTAGACTAACTTGATGGGAGGACCTGCTGTCAGGGAGTTGTCTTCTAAGAGAAACACAGTGGGCAAGTGATAGGGTTGAGCAATCCCTGCTTACCTATTGTGCAAGCAGGAATATGCACAGAAATTTTGAGACATTTTTGGTTTGTCTTATTCTTTTTGTAATAGCACCATTTTGGATTCTCCATTCTACTTGTAGCTGATGGAGCTCTGTGAAGCCGTCCAGGCAGGTCAACTGGAAATGAAAACTGGAACTGCTAAAGCATTAGCCAGGGAATGAACAGCATGCTTCCACCCAGCTGGGGAGTCTTAAAAATTCAGAGAGAAAGAAAAGGGAAGTGAAGCAGGCAAAGGTACACAGGCAGCCAGCAGTCAATGAAAATGATGATAGAACTCCATAGCTTCTTGGATGCTTAGTGGGGTCAAAATGATGCCTGCATGTGGACTTGTAAGGCAGTGAAAGGAATGGTAATTTGAAGGCTATGACAGGAAGACCCCAACCATGAAACAAGTTTATCTGTTCACTAACTCTCCATGAAGAAACATGAGCAATATGGAAGTCCTGTGACTGATCTCCAGTGTTACCTAGCCCACTGCAAGCTTGGGTACCTCTGTGTGAAGGATGTGTTGCCTCACAGCCAGTGTCAAAGATGCATTTGTCTGACAATCTAGTCCACCATGCCAGTAACCTCTCATAGTCTTTATTGCTTTCCACTGATTTAAATGGGAAGTACATTTCCATCTGTAAGTTTTCCACCTAATCAAGACAAAAAAGTAGCAGTGCCTTTCACTATAGAGACTTTCCCTGTCAAAATTCAAAGCTGGGGTGACCTGGTTCTATAGCTAATAACACATAACAGGCACTTAAAGGTCTGCCTTGATATGTTCTTGAGTTTTTCCTCCTGTCCTCAAACCATTTTTAAACAAACATAAAAAAACTAAATCCTGTTCCCTTCCATACCTTACTTTGCAGTAAATGCAGGTTCAATCCACTTCTGTGACAATTTGCAAGTCAATTTTGCCATTTCACACAGTAAATTCCAGTTGAAAAATGCATTGAAAGTGAATTGAAAGTGCATTGTTTAGTGTGTATGAAAGTACCTCTCTCTAGGTATGCCAAATATCTCTACATTTTATTCATATCATCCTTGGCAGGGGTGGATTTCTAGCAGGAGCTCCTTTGCATATTAGACCACACACCCCAGATGTAGCCAATCCTCCAAAAGCTTACAAAAAGAGCTATATAAGCTCTTGGAGGATTGGCTACATCAGGGTTGTGTGGCCTAATATGCAAAGGAGCTCCTGCTAGAATGCCACTCCTGATCTTTGGCAGCAATGCATGCAATAGAATACTCCATACAAGGCCTTAAGCCTTGAAGATGAGCCTGCTTATTTTCCTTAGCAGGCATCCAGACCTCTGGCCTCTTCTACCTCAGCCAGAGCTCACTGTGTCTTTCTCCACCCTGCTTATCTAGTTGCTGCTCTCTTTCTTAGAATGCTGTCACACTGGGAAATTGATGTGATATCTCAACTTCAAAAAAGTCGCTTGAGTTTGGTCCATTTCCAGGCTATCAGACAGCTGCCATTGAAGCGGCAGGATCCTGGCAGCAGTCCGAGGTTGCCCATCAGACAACTAGTACGCCTCAACCATGGACCTGCTGGGGAAAGTTTTTTTTTTTTTAAGTCCCCCATTGTGTGTGCTCAAGCAGAGAAGTTCACAAGTGCTCCTCAGAGAGCGGTTAGGAGGAAAAAAGAAACCTGAATGCACCAGAAATGGCTTGGCATGATCACACTGCTCTTTCATTTATGAGTCACACTCAGACAGCCAGTGAATATGCAACCTAAATGTGATTCAGGGGGAAACTACAAGGAAGAACCAGGTGGCTTTTCAATTCGGATAGGAGGCATCTGGAGACAGGGTGAGAACTGGTGCGGCTCAGAGGGCAGATGTGCTTGTGTGATTGTGCATATTTAATACAAATGGGGGGTGGGGATAGGTTGGGCCAAATCTCTTGTATGAAAGCACCCTTACATTGTAACTTTATATTATCAATAAGCCTGTAAGAGAGGTCTCCTTGTGAAGTAATGACTTCCCTGAAGTCATTCTGTGAAGTTTCATGTACTGGAATCTCCAATATGAAAGCCACAAGCAGTCCAGGTATTGACTGCTAACATATGTCACATATGCCTGTTGTCTTTATTAATGTACTGATTCCTCATCTTGCACATTGGATTATAGAATATGTACCACAGTGTTCATTTGAAAAGCATAGTTGGTAAATAGATTATGTAAAAATCTGGTCTGTTTCTATGCTGTTGTTGAAAAAAATTGTTGTCCCCTAATTATTATATAATTATTTTGTTGTCCCCTAATAAGGAAACAATATGTTTTGGAGGGTTTTTTATGTGAAAAGGGTTAATTGTGATTGTGCAAGAATCTTCTTTCGGATGTCACACATTCAGTTAAGATTCCTTCTTCAAATTTTACCTCAGCAGAATCCAGTTAGAAGGTGTGGGTGGAGTTTCCCATAATAGCTACCAACGTCCTGATAGTAAACTTCCTTTTGTAAGTTGTACTTCTACTCAGTTCCTTGCAGCGTGGTACAGTTAGGTTTTTTAGATACTTTACTTGCATTTCTAATTCAGTTATTCTTCTGAAATTTATTCAAAGGATTTATGCTTATGAAATTATAATATAATGCTGCCTATATGCCAATGAGCTGCAGGCAAAGAAAATAATTTTCTTCAATTTACAGTTATGAGGCTGGAAGAAAATGATGCCTTCTTATCACCTCTTTTTCTTTGTATGTCTCTCTCTCTTTTTTTAAGTCTTCAGAAGGCAGGAACTGATGATGAATTCTTAAGCAGATCACACTGATAATTGTATTTCAGAACTGTCATCTCAGAGAAGACTGTCCACAGAGGTGTCGCAGTTCACTTGAGCTATTTGTGTCATTGCTTCTCCAAGAGCTCTCAGCCCTTAATAATAAAAAAAAATAAAATAAAAACCCAAATCACTAGGGATATTGTTAAGTCTTCTGAAAGAATTATTAGATTGAAGGAAAAATTTATAGATGGCACTTTTTAACAATTAATCAGGAAAAATGTTGGTGAAGTTAAATTGCTTTTTTTATTTTGCAACCCAAAGATTAAAAACAATCATGTCTCCTACAAATCATCAAACAGCCTGTTTTTACAATTAGTTCGATTAATGGACCATTTAGAAAACGCCCCCCCCCCCCAATTTTGATACAATTAAAAAACATTAATATTGAATAAGCTTCACAGTTAACCTGCGCTGAATTTTTGTTTTGGAATGTTCTTGGATGGAACTTTGTTATTTACAGCTACATTGCTATGGAGATTTAAATTTAAAAAGCACACATTGGAGATTTTGGATGCTGTCACAATTCAGCCTAGTTATTCTGATTAGAATACTATAATAAATTGCCTTAAATGTTTCTGTGATGAAAGTGGAAAGTGTCTGTATTTGCTGGCCCATGGCCCTATCCATTGAGAACAGATTGATGAGGAAGGGTTGGGGATGTTATCAGATTATCAGATTTATTGTAATTTAAGGAAATGGAGCATACCAAGAGACCAGCACCTACAGCATTGCTTCTGAAGGACTTATTCAGTCACTTAATACTAGAAGCAGATGTAAGTAATGAAAATTGAATTTTGGCTGCTATGTACAAATGATTTAACTTGCACTCTACAATATCATTATGATTTCTTGTTTTTTATTATTATTTTCTCCTTACTTTCTAATCCCAAGAAAGACCATCTATTCCTACAATGGGCTATCAGACCTAACTAATCATTTTTGAGATTGCTTCAGGTTTTAAAAAATTAATTGTGTGCAACTATTGCAACGGAATCATTATAAACCAAATTATGCACTTGTTTGTGAAGGATCGTTTTAATACAATAAATATTTTAAACTGGGTATATCTTTAAGTATTTTACCCACTGAAGATCTTATCACTAACATAAAACATCTTCCTCATACCGTCAGTCATCATTCTTGACATATATTCAACCCCTATGTTCAGCAGCACATGTAACAGCGTGTCTCACCGGTGAGCTAAAAAGCTAGGCTACTCTCTGCAGATTGACATATATAATTCCATTTTGTAAGGGACAAATTTCTTTAGACTTCATAGGAAGAGGTGTATTCTACAGTCTGCATGCGTATCTATAACAGGGAACTAATGCTATCAGAGCTCATTACTAACATTTCTATGCTAAATAGTAAAATCAGTGGCTCATGTCAGTCATTAAAACATCAAAACCTGGTCACCCACTGACAGAAGAGAGATTTCTACATATATGGGTGTGAGGTGGAGAGGAGAGAGAACTTGTACATAATTCTAGAAAATGATGACTTTGTAAATTAATCAAAGGAAAAAAAAGGGATGTCCCAAAATCTAATGAGGACTGAGTGTGCCCCAGGAGTCTGACAACAGTTGAGTGTTAGTTAAAGGGAAGGAGAGACAAAGAGATGGGGATAGATGCTTGCTCAGACCTTGGAGAGTTTATAAATTACTGGAAGGATATGTAGGGGGCTGAGGAAGAAAGAAATTTCCAAAATATTTACTTCATGAGTTTTTGTGGGGCCCCAGCTTGCTCCCCAGCTGATGTGTGAGAGTCATTTTGGTGCAGTGGTTAAGTGTGCAGATTTTTATCTGGGAAAACCAGGTTTGATTCCCCACTCCTCCACATACACCTGCTGATGTGACCTTAGGTCAGCCATAAGTTCTCTTCTTCTTCTTTTTCTTCTTCTTCTTCATTTTCTGACTGTTTGCTATACTGGTCATAAAAGCAATGCAAGGAGATCACCCATAAAAAGAAGGTTTCTACATGCCTAGGTCAGCCCTCAGGTGTGCAGAAATATTTGATCTTCCCCATTCCCATAAGGGTAACCCTGTCAAAAATACAGAGAAAGAAGACCATACAAATATTCTGACTTCTTGGAAAACATGATGATAGCATGAACACTCTATACATGTGATAGCATGAAATCTCTAACATGAATACTCTTCCTGCTCTTATGCTAACCCACAAGAACACGTGTGAAGGACTCACAATCCAGCCTACTTATTCTGATTAGAATACTATAATAAATGTTTCTGCAATGAAAGTAGAAAGTGTCTGTATCTGCTGGAGTGAGTTGGCTCCTGGCTTTAAAATCTCTCCAAGGACTTTGGGAAATCCTCCTGCATTTCTGAACTCAGAAACTGCAGGAAAAATTTCTTCACCTGTACACATCCTGAGGAGAACATGCAAAATAAGGAATAAATTTCTTAATTCTATGCTTCCCTGGGTTTACTGCAGGTGGTGAGAGATTCTCCTGCATCTCTCCTGTCTTAGGAAAAGGGATGTGTGAATATCTTTGCATTTCTTTTATGGAAAAGCCCATTTTGTCTTATTTTCAAATCTCCTATTTTCATCTGTTTCTTTTACAGCGTATAAATGTTGTGCGTTATTTTTATGCCATTTGTGTAACAACTTGAACAAAAATAGGAGTGCTTCTGTTGAATGCAATTAGTCAAAGAAAAAGATGTCCACAGTTTTGTGTCAAGTGTGGAGAAATACTAAAAGAAACTTGAACTTTCAATTTGAACAAAAATTGTCACAAAATTCAGTAAGATCCCTCCGAAGGAGAGGAAAATCTCTCCCAGCCATACTCATCCTGATGGAGGTTCCAACATGAGGAGCTCTCTCTGTTCTTCAGAGAAGTTGCTTAGTGTATTTGTGTCTGTGGTATGGTAGAAGCTGAGGATCTTCCTCATGCTGTATTTTCCTCCATACTGCAAACCCAGATATAAATGTCCGGTGGCCATCTTAGATAATATGACTACATGTGTAGCTGAGGAGAAAATAATATTCCTTTTTGAGGATGTAAAACCATATGTTACATAAATGGTAGCCCTATATTTTATTTTATTAGACTTTTTGCTCAGTCTCCTCTGCACAGAAAGGCAGGTAACAACAGATTAAAAAATATAAATGAATTATTAAAAAAGATTTCCATCACAATAAAATCAAATCAGATGTCAGTAAAGGCACAAATAGCATAATTTGACCAGGTGAGGTTAAACTACCTGTGTGTAAGTAGAAGCTGGTACAACAACATAATAGATGGCAGGGAGGGAGCTGAAGGGGGGTTGATGTGGATGGAGACTTCACTGTCTCAGCCATATGCCTGGTGAAACATTTCTGTTTTGCTGGCCCTACAGAATTGGATCAGATCCTGAAGAGCCCAGATTTCATCTGGCAGAGTGTACCACCAGGCTGGGGCCAGAGTTTAGAAGGCTCTGACGTGGGTTAAGAAGAAGAAGAAGATATTGGATTTATATCCCGCCCTCCACTCCGAAGAGTCTCAGAGCGGCTCACAATCTCCTTTACCTTCCTCCCCCACAACAGTCACCCTGTGAGGTGGGTGGGGCTGGAGAGGGCTCTCACAGCAGCTGCCCTTTCAAGGACAACCTCTGCCAGAGCTATGGCTGACCCAAGGCCATTCCAGCAGGTGCAAGTGGAGGAGTGGGGAATCAAACCTGGTTCTTCCAGATAAGAGTCCACACACTTAACCACTACACCAAACCAGCTCTTAAGATTAAACAAACACTTTTTGGGCTGGGGGCCATCAGAAGATTGTTGTTCATTGAGTACAGAGCTCTCTAGGGAGGCATGCCAAGAAAGACGGTTCCTATGTTGGTCCCAGTCCATGTAGGATTTTGAAGGTTAGAACCAAGACCTTGAATCTGATCTGGTATTCAACTTGCAGCCATTGCAGCTGGTGGAGCACTGGCTGTATATGAGCTCTAGATGGAGTGCTTGTAAGCATACTCAAACCCACATTCTGGACCAGTTGGAGTTTCCAGCTCAGTTTCAAGAGTAGTCCTGCATAGAGCAAGTTACAGTAGTCTAATCTGGAGGTGACCATTGCATGGATCACTGTGGCTAAGTCAGGGGAGACAGGAAGAGAACCTATCGCCAGACCTGGCACAGATGGGAAAATGCTCTGGCTGCCCAGAAAACTTGCCATCTTGGACTTTTAATATGTATGGAAATGTTTTATTATATATTTTATTTTTTTAATTATATATTTGTTAATTGCTAATATTTTAAACTATTATTAGCTGCCCTGAGCCTGTTAGGGGTTGGAGGGATATAAGTTTGATAAATAAATAAATAAAATACAAACAAAAGTGGTATATGAAATGTAAAACCTGTAGTTTTGCGACCTGTTTTGTTTGGTGTCTTATCTTGATGATCGTTTTTATTCTCCCTATGTTTATCCGGTTTTTTTATCTTTAGGCCAACTTGGCAATGCCCTTTGGTCACATGCAATAAACATTTGCTGCTGCTACTACTACTACCACCACCACCACTGTTACTCCTCCTCCTCTTTCTTGTACCATGGTCCTAGTACGAATATGAGCCCTGAGTGAGTACTATTTCCATTTCTTAAATGATGAGATGATCCATACATAAGCTCCTAGTGTCAAGTAGAGGTTAGCTCTATAGGTCATTTCATCCATCCATCCATCTGTTATTAGCATTGATAACAATATTTCCCAAATATATAATACATAAAATGAGAATGACAGTGCAGTGTGTGTGTTTTTGGTCTGGGTTGTACATTGAAAAGCTAACAGATGGTTATTTCCTGAGGTGTGTACCCAGGCCCAAAGCATCATGGTTATGTCACCATTCTTACATGACAAAGTACATGGTTCTTTTGACACGAATATTAATATTTATGTAGGGAAACATATTTTTAAAAGGATGAGTCGAAGAGGTGATACTTAGTTGCCATGTCAATAATTCTGCTCCCCATTAACTGTAGCTACATATTGCACTGTTAGGATTAAAGGAATGTTCTTCTATCTCATTGCACATCCCCAAGGAGAACTATCTTATTACATGAGACAAATTCCTGCCAGTGTCGCATTACGGACTGGCAGCAGAAGAAATCTAAGTGGAATCTAAATCCCTGCCAGTCAGAAATGCCAGCCACATATTACACACGTGGAAGGGAAAATCTGAGATGGGGCTAACAACATATCAATCAGAAGTGTCAAATTCATTTGTTACAAGGGCCAGATCTGAAATAAATGTCATTTGTGTGCACCATAAAATGTAACGCCAGGAACTGGAGATACAAACTTTATAAAGGACACAGACGAAATATATATATTAACTCAAAATACTAACAAAAGCAATTGATTCCTAACAGTGAAAGCAACTGATTTACTGGGAGCCCACAAAACCCTCAATAAATGTATTGAATCATATGCAAGACTACTTTTTTCCCCAAGAGATATCATAAAGGGGGAGGTATCTTACATTTCTATACAAATTAGTTACTTTTTGTATATATAATGCTTTTAGATGAGACATGAGTTTTTCAGCACTCCCCAAATGCCTGGTCTCAGCAGCCAAGCATGGTGATGATCTATATCTTGCTCTCAATTTCCTCTCTTCCCCTGTCTTTCCTCTGAGTATCTCAAGGAGGCACACCAGACTTCCCCCTCCACTGTCCCATCCTCACCCCCACCACCAATGCTGTGAGGTGGGCCAGACTCAGTACAACTCCTGGGTGTCCCATACAAATGGTTTCTGGATCAGGAGGAGGGGGTCTGAACCTGGCTCTCCCATATCCCCCAACCACCATTTTCATCCCTCATGTGTTTCCCACAGAAGTGGAGGGGCTGAAGGGAAGACCTGATAGAGAGGCTGTTTCTGAAACCTACAAGGGACACTTTTTGCCCTCTATCAACCCCTTTTCCTTCACAGGCTGAGAACAGGTGGGGAGGAGAAGGGAAGCACTATCCCCCACCTGCCCCAACTCTGCCACCTGGCTCTGCAGCTGTTCAGACATGTGGCAGTAACAGTGGTGCCCCCTTTTCTCTCCACTTGCTTCCAAGGCTGGGATATCTTTCCACTCAGAATGGCACACTCACGAACAAGACAGCTCAATTACTTTCCAATCCACAAGTTGACGTTCCTCCTCTCTCCCTTGCTTGCCCCATGCCTTTGTCATCAAATTGCCGCTCTGTGCGCTCACTTTAGCTAATCCCGCCATTGTTGTTTGAAAAAACACAAAGCCAGTTGGTGCAGTGGTGGCAGGGCCAGCTGCTTGGCTATGCCCCCACCCCCAATTTAGTGGCTTTGCCAATCCTCACTGAGCTGAGATCAGAGGAGGCATGAGGGAAAGATCCTCTTTCTTCACCTTCACTGCCATTCACTCCACACTATTTTACCTCAGCCTCTTAGCCCCACGCTCTAGCCATTTCCTTTCTGGTACTGACAGCTTTGACCACACACATCTCACCATGTGCACCCACTCCTCCTAAGTAGCCTTCTGTCTTCCCTCCCTTGCACCAGTTGCATAAGGGCTGGAACTGGTCCTCACAGGGCAGGTTCTGGCTTATGGGCCGTAAAATGTGACAATGACCTATCTCTTCCTCTGGCTCAAAGTGGGCTTATAATGGTGACTGTTCTCCTAGTCTGTCAATGTTTCAGTTAACAGGATCAGGTTCTCCTAGTCTGTCAATGTTTCAGTTAATTACTTGTCTTCACTGAAGATGGTAAGAGCAATTAAGCTCAGTTATATATGTAACATTTAAGAAAATGAATGGATTTTGTACCCCACCCTTCACTCTGAATCTCAGAGTGGCTTACAATCTCCTTACCGTCCTCCCTCCCCCCCAAAAACAGACACCCTGTGACGTGGGTAGGGCTGAGAGAGCTCTCACAGAAGCTGCCCTTTCAAGGACAGACCTGTGAGAGCTGTGGCTGACCCAAGGCCATTCCAGCAGTGGAAGTGGAGGAGTGGGGAATCAAACTCGGCTCTCCCAGATAAGAGTCTGCACACCTAACCAATACCCCAAAGTGCAAAGGACTAATGCAAGATGTGGTTTACTATTGAATCATATATGTTTTAAATAATTATTAAATACATATTAATTAAATGTGTACTTTATTAAATAAACTACATATAATAAGCAAATCAGAATGAAGGAGTCCAGTGGCATCTTAAAAACTAATGTTTATTCCAGCACAAGCTTTTTGGTATCAGAGCTCATTTCATCAGATTCATGAAGTCTTTGCTAATTAACATTAAACTAGCACTCAGTACTCAACAATGCAGTACACAAAGTGCCATGCAGGCACTCAGTGCTCAACAGGCATCTGATAGAGGTTGATCCATATCAGCAACAATCATCTTCAAGAGCACCATTCTATTGCACAATAAACTAGTGTAAAAGACAGCATCTATATTAAGAAGCACCAATTCCTGCAAAATTTGTGCTTCTTGTATTGTTAATATGTGCCTCTCATAAATATTATTCTATTCTGTTACTTCTAAGACTAACTGACTTCAATTAATTTATCAGGTGGTGACTCTGCTTTGGATTGTACTGGCAGATGTCCAATATTCATATCTGCAGAGTCGAATTCAACAAATGCAGACATCAGAGGAGACATTATTGGGGACACAGGAAGTTATTTCCCTACTGCTTTTCATCTCAGCCTCAAATTCCAGTTTGGGGTTGGATATTGAGATAAATAATAATTGTAAAATGAACAGACACAAATTGACATATCCAAGATCAGGGGTTTCCAGCATGGTGCCTGTGGGGTGCCTGCTAACACCTTTCCTTTGCCGTCAGGGGGCGGTGGGGCTTTTTCCCATCAGGGCTTCTGAGTGGCAAGTGGAGATGTGATTGGCTGTGTGGATTTTTTAAAAAGCATTGCTTTGGCAGCAGCTGCTGCTTAGCACAAGGATCTGCACTGCATGACTGAAAGTAAGCTGTATGAAGGAAATATTTTTAAAGAATATGTTCATTTTTAAAGACATCCTGCTAAACAGAGCTTCTGTTAGAAATGTTAAAGAGTTACTACTAGAGTTAAGCATAACTTCACTGCCTGGCATTTTGTGGTCATCACTGCCTCCTGAGGCAGCCATTTTGTGGTTGGCTTCATGTCCTGCAGCAGCAGTTTTGTAGCTCTGCTTACCACCCTGTGTCAGAATTCCAAGGTGCAAAAAGGCTGGGGACCATTGTAGTAGATTCTTGTATAGTCAGTAGCTGGCACTGTTGAAGAACAGATTTGCTGAAGCATCATATTTTACTGGAGATCTGTAGAGCATAATGGCATTTTGTGCCATGAGTACTGAGCAGTTGTTTGATATCTTGCATTTTGATTTGCCTGTTATGTATGTACATATGTGCGATCTTTGCACCCAAGCAGAATTTAGTCCAGCATTCGAGTCCAGAAGCACCTTAGAGACCAACTAGATTTTTGGGATATAAACTTTTGAGAATCAAAGCTTCTTTTTGTCTCTTGAAAACTTGAAAAGTCTTTTGTCTCTTGAAACCCTGAAAGTCTTATTGGTCTCTTAGTTGCTACTGAACTCGAATCTAGCTGTTCTACTATAGACCAATGTGGCTGCCCTCTGAAACTATGAGTCTGGAAACGAATTCCTTCCCCCTTCCCCCATTCGAGAATTGAAAGTGGTATGACAAAGCATTGTTATATGTGGCATATACATACCACTACTATCTATGTTCACAAGTTTTGCTGGATTTAAAAACGTTGCAAAACCTGTTTGATTAGAGATCACAGTGGAACAAAAAACTTCAACTAGGATTGCTAGCTCCATGTTGGGAAATACCTGGAGATTTTGGAGGTGGAGTCTGTTGAGGGGAGGGACCTCAGCAGAATACAGTACCATAGAGTCCACCCTCCAAAGCAGCCATTTTCTCCAGGGGAACTAATTTCTATTGCCTGGATATCAATTGTAGTAGGAGGAGAAATTCAGGTCGCACCTGGAGGCTGGCTACTCTACCTTCAACTTTCTTAAAAACTATTGTCTGTCTTCAGTCTGAGTACACTTTCAGATTGAAGATATTTAGAACTTTGCACCATTCTACTGAAAATCATATCCAAAAATTTTGAGTGCAACTAATGGGCTTCTAACTTTTAATAGTAAAAAATGGTGTAATCTAAATATCCAGAATATTTAGAATTAGAGGGTTTTTTTTCAAGACAATGAAATCCTCCAAAAAAGACAATGAAATCCCCCCCCCCAAAAGGATTGAAATTCTGGGGGAGGAAAACAAAGAACCTGGTTCTCCTGGAGGTGTTCATGGAATCTTCTCTGAATGTTCAACTTTAATCAAGAACAGTTATGTCTCTCCATATATTTGTTGTGGAAATACAAGGGGAAAGTAAAGGTACTATTCTGCTCAGTAAGAAGCAACCCGCAGCATTTTACTACAAAGACACAGGGTGCGGTCACACGTACCATTAGTGATGACACAGCTCCGTCTGGCTGACGGATTAAATGTTTTCGTTCAGACATGCACATCTGGCAATCGAGCGTCATCCGGGGTCATTCCAACTTGCTGCGGATCAGTGCCGCGTTAATTTGACAGCACATAAAGTCCAGCCCTTTTTCAAAACAGCGGCACAAGATTGGCTTTTTGTTGTTTGGACAGCTCACGCGCGATACTGCCTCTCACCTTTAAAAAAAAAAAGCCCCAGCAGACATGCGCATTGCCAGATCATCCAGGAATCTGAGGTGACGCTTCTGCTTCTCCAATCAACACAGGATCGGAGGGGGGGGGGGGACGTTATCCCACTATTCAGAACAGGAAAAAATTCTTTTTTTTCAATGTGGAGGATTTCAAGATATCATTGTCATTGCCAATTTCTAGGAAAATAATTCCTGGCAGGTCCATGGTTTGGATCGGCAACGTTAATTCTGGAAACTTTCGCCCTTCCCCCCTGCCTCTGAAGAAAGTTTTTATTTCCCAGCTCCAAACGGTTGGGCTCATGTTCAATGGACCCCCTCCCTCCCAGAAATCACCATCTGATTACGCATGCTCCAAGAAATGAGCGTGATAGTATTGGATGTCTGATCGCGCACAACAGAATGAATCGCATTCTTGGATGCTCGTCTGAACTGCCCTGCATCGAATCAATATTCAGCAGTTCAGATTTGAGCACTACACACACACTTTTAATGGTACGTGTGACTGCACCCACAGTGTACTACTGCTGCTGCTGCTACTACTGCTACTGCTATTGCTACTACTACTACTGATAATCAGCACTTGGACATTTGGCATTTAAAAATGTTTTAAGATTCCATTGTATTGACATTATTTATTGAATTAAATAACCTTAAAGTAAATATAATAGACTTCTTTCCCTGTTTCTCGTCTTATAATGTTTTCGGTAATTTACCTATAGCTTCATACTTACAAAATGTCTGTTTATCAGCCTGCAAAATATTTGCAAATATTGAGACTTTTAAAATAAGAGTGTTTGCAATTGTCTGGTATATTTATTTCTGTTTCAAAACTTTTTAAAACAAAGAAAGCTACAGCTCTTCCCTTCCCCCTAAAAATGAAAACTAATACCATATTACTTATAACACATTTCACGTCAGTTTAATTTTTTAAAATCCCTAGATTTATAAGACTTCAAGTAAAAACTGCAACAGTTGGCAAACCTAAAAGCAAAACTAACACTGGCTCTTCTGCTTATGGCGATGCTTGCAAAGCCATGTGTACTGTTTGCCCTTTGAAGACTGGTGCAAGCTGTTCAGCTTGGAGAGTCCCTGGTGCTCATGCACAGCTTTATTATTATCGTCCCCGGAGCTATAAGTGCTATTTGTGACTTCAGACATAAAGCAACATTAATAATACTGGTTTTTAGTTTGATTGAGTGCTATAAATTATAACTTTAGTCACATTGAGATAATCTAGTATTTGAGGTTCACTAAACAAGAACAGATGATATAAATTGGCAGACCCAGTTACTGTAAGGTGCAAGCTGCAAGGCAAAGGTGGTTTATCAGAACAAAAGAGGCAGAGTATTATTGTTGCTATGACCAATGATCATTTTTTTAAAAAAAATCTGGGCCTGGCAGTATCACATGATCAAGGTTAGCCTACTGTTGCTGAGAGGCTTTGTTTCCTTGTAGTTTCCTTTTAATTCTCTCTTTCAACCCGGCTGACTGGCCCCAGCTCACCCAGCAAACTTCATGGCAGAGTGGGGATTTGAACTAGGGTTGCCAAGTCCAATTCAAGAAATATCTGGGGACTTTGGGGGTGGAGCCAGGAGATATTGGGATGGAGCCAAGATCAAGGCTGTGACAAGCATAATTGAACTTTAAAGGGAGTTCTGGCCATCACATTTAAAGGGACGGCACACCTTTTCAATTCCTTCCTTCCATAGGAAATAATGGAAGGATAGGGGCACCTTCTTTTGAGGCTCATAGAATTGGACCCCCTGGTCCAATCTTTTTGAAACTTGGGGGTTATTTTGGGGCGAGGCACTAGATGCTATACTGAAAATTTGGTGCTTCTACCCCCCAAAACAGCCCCCCCCAGAGCCCCAGATACCCACGGATCAATTCTCCATGATTTTCTATGGGAATAAATCTCCATAGGGAATAACAGAGTCCCCAGCAGACATTTCCCTCCCCTCCCCCTGCTTTCTGATGACCCTTAAGCGGGGGGAGGGCCTCCAAACCAGGGGATCCCCTGCCCGCACCTGGGGATTGGCAACCCTAATTTGAACTGTGTCCCTGATCCTAGTCCAGCACTTTAACCACTACATTAGGCTTTCTATCAGCTTGGCAATGTGAGAGAGTGACTGTCTTAAGGTAGCCCAGCAAATGTCATAGCAGAGTTGGGATCAAAACCTGGATCTTGCAGATTCTAGTCGAATCAGTACATCATACTGGTTTTAAACTGGATTTTGTAATTTTGTTTTATTTTGTTTCAACAGCAGTTGTTTCATGATTTTGTCCTTTGAATTGAAGCATAAGGACACTGAAGTGTGGCTGAGCTACTGCTCTCAGTAAAAGAGAGATTGCAAAAGTACCCTTTGGTGAGTTAGACCATGGGTCTAATGAGCTCAGTATGGTGTTAAGCTACCTTAGGCAGGTTCCTGGAAAGGTGGCATTAAAAGTTCTAAATTAATAAACAAGGTTTATTCTGTTTGGCAGTGACTCTCTAGAGTATGAGACTGAACTAGGCAAGGTAAGGGGAAATGACTAGTGTATTGCTCTGTTCCCAGGAAATAATATTTTCTCTGAGATCAGGATCCCTCTGTTTTAATCAAGGTATCCTGCATTCCTCTGTAATCACAGTAGCATCAGAGCAATGCCAATTTTTGTGCCCCCCCCCCCCCCAAAAGCTCTTGCCAGTTGCCAGTGCTGGGTAAGCAGTCCTATAGTGAACCTGGGATTTTGCCTGTAAAACATGTGCTCTGCCACTGAGCCCTGTTGCCTCCCATATCCTACCTTTGTAGCCCTAATCTCTGTTTTTTTTAAAAAACAACAACAACTGTGTGGCCCGTTTAGCCTTTTAATAGTCAAATTCAGAAGTCACATTTCAATAAATGGTTGATGTTTTTATTGTAAAAAAAATACTCTGCAGGAAAATTCCTTCTTAGTGTAATAAAGACTCATTATGAATGGTATACCTGAGCAAAAGGATTATCATGTGGAAGAAGGAACTGGAAATTTTTCATCAGAAGCTAACACAGCATAGAGAGAAAATATGCATGTTATTTTGTTGTATTAAATTCATCTATGTTGTCGTAGCAGCAACCAAAAGTCACCCATTTCTTGTTTTCTTGACAATTCTTTCAGGTGCCTGTAGTATCCATCAGTATTTTCTGTCTATGTCAATATTCTGCTGGTCTGTAGCATCTTTGGCAACCACAGTGCCAAACATTTGCGGTGAAATTGTTTTAATACTTACTGACATAGTACCATATCTTGTGAAAGATTTTCAGGTTTGGGTATATTGAACACTCAAAATATTGGTATTTCCGGATATTCCCAAATCCCAATATTGGTATAGTATTGAAACTATTCAGGATTGCTGACTTTTTCCCGGATCCATTGTACCCCATGGGGACCATTATAGTCAATGGTCCCTATAGGCTATAATGGAGCATTGTTTTTGTTTATTTTATTCCTTCATACCTTTCGTTGCCTTTGGTCACCCTCTTGGCAGCAAAAGTGAAAGGCAGATCATACCTATCTGGCAAAAAGAGCAGGTATCTGAGGCTTGGAAGGCTGTTTTTTGTGATAGATGCACTAAATTTGCAGCATAGCTGCTGGTGCCTCTCCTCAACACCCCCCCCCCCCCGCAAGTTTCAAAAAGATTGGACTAGGTGGTCCCATTCTATGGGTCCCCGAAGAAGGTGCCCCCATCTTCCATTGTTTTCAATGAATGGAAGAAGCATACTGTATATAAAAGGATGTGGTCCCTTTAAATGTCTTCTTCAAGCTGCAGCATAGAGTGGACTCCAAAGTTATTTAAAGAGACCACATTCCTTTAAATGCCTGAGAGTTCACTCTGAAGGCATTTAAAAGGACTGAGAGTGCTTTAAATGACCTGTAACTGTGGCTATCCACTGTGGATGATCTGTACTATTTTAACAGCTTGGGTTTTTCTCCTTTCCCCCACCCTGGGATTTCTTCTTGTACTTCCAATTTAGTGTCCTATTGTCCAATTACAAACTTGGGAAGCTCTGTAATGATTTGCTGTTATTCCCAGTGCAATTACCTTGATATCATCATACCTAAATCATAGACATTGTAGCAGCAATTGTATTATGTAGACTGGGCATTACCTAATTTTTAAGTGACACTATTTCCCCATCAATGTGATTATCCGCCTTTCTAATAAATAATATAACAAAAGATCTACATAATGGGGATGCATACATATTAATGCATCCTATGACAAACACATTAACATGCAACTATACATATTAATTTCAGTAAACAGAAATCATGTTTACATTCGAGTCTTCACTATGCTATTATTTTTGACAGTTCGCTGCCTCTTTGGTTTTGTTTCTTTTATTCCTTGCATACCTTTCGTTGCCTTTGGTCACCCTTTTGGCAGCAAAAGTGAAAGGCAGGTCATATCTATCTGGCAAAAAGAGAACAAACAATGTTGCTGAATAAAATAATTTCCTATCCCTCATTTTCATTTAGGTCTGCATGAAGGGGCCTGGAAATGTGCAATAAACATATGTGTGTGATAATGAGATTGTTGATAGAGAGTCATCTTGAAAAGACAAGGAGCAATTAAGCTTGCTTACTTGCAGAAGTTAGAATGACAAGACGCCATTGCTGGCCCCACTCATCCATATAATAGGGTCCTCCTTCCTATCTTAGCTACATTGGGAGAGTCATCTCCTGTCAACCCTCTGCCATGGCTCAACCATGAAACAATCTGCTTTCTCTCATTTTATACTCATCTCATTCCCACCATCACATCAGTATCCTAATTTTAACTGCCTACTGGCAAATACCTAGAATTTAACACAACCCCCATCTAGAAATGAATATTTATCTGTATCTGTGTGCTCCTCTTGTCCAAATTTTAATTGCATACTTAAAGATGTCTTTGGATGTATGTTCCAGTTGCCCATAAACATTTATTAACGTAATGCATTGAGTGAACAAATAATAAATCCACTGGTTGTTATCTGAAAGATTTAGATAGTGTATCTTGTAGACTATTGACAGAAAGAGTGAATTGTGGAAGGGTGGAAGCACATGACTGGGCTAGAGAGTGCAGTCATCCTTTTGCAGCTTGAACAAAATGATAAAGCTATCAATTCAGGAAGGAGACCGTCCACCTGACTGTAAGCCAGTGACAAGAATAGTGTATATAGAGTTTGTTCTGTCTGAGATAGGGTTGTAGATCTGTTTAGTTTGTATTTGAGCAAGCCAAAGAACAATGTTTGCACTTCTTTCCCGCTAGTGCTGTAGAATGCATACTAGTACTAGATGTTTAGCTACCTTCAAACATGAGATTTAACTCCAATTGCTAGCCTTCAGACTGCACCTGTTTCAGTAATGGGGAAAGGGGGAAGCTGTTTCATAGTGATTGTTTTGTCCTTCTGATAAGTAATGGGGTTCTATTATCTGCAGGTATCATTCTGTTATGGTACTAAGCTATAAAACAAAGCTTTCAGCATTCATTTTCTATAAAGGATACCCTCTCATTTTAAAAGTATGGATTGAATCCAGATTAAATTTTCCATTAGCAGAACGCAGGGCTTTTCTTGTAGCAGGAACTCTGCATATTAGGCTATACCTCCCTCAAGGGTTTTCAGTAGGCCCTGTAAGAAGAGCCCTGTAAGCTCTTGGAAGCTTGGCTATATCAGGGGGTGTAGCCTAATATGCAAATAAGTTCATGCTACAAAAAAAGCCTTGGCAGAATGGAACTTTTCTCCCTCTCCCCACTTCCACTGTAGCTTGGTGACCTCTATTAGATAGTTCTTCCAGAAGGTGGGAGACCCTGAGGAAAGACATGAGCGGAGGGCAGCAGTGGAAAAGGAGAATTGTTGGAAATCAACAATTCAGTCTGGATCCAACCCTATATCTTCCAGTTTAATTTTACAAAACATTATAATTGCTTCCACAATGGAAAATCTCTGGTCTTCTTTGAGGGAAAGAATGAAAAAGGACATGCTTAGTTTCCCCTACCTGTTCAGCATTACAGTATTTAACAGAAATTCCCAAGGTTAACTTTCTGATGCCTATATGGTTAGTGAAAATTAGAAATACTTCGTTTTGGCTAGATCACACCTAAAATGTCCAGTACACATGATAACATTACATGCAGCTGGAATTTTCTGTACATTTTTCACTGTGTACACTGAAAAGATCAGCTAATTTTAAAATGAAAGATAGTTTGTCTGTGCAGTGTATGAACAGGAATAATGGAAACTTCTAAAGTCACCTTTGGCTGGTTGTGTGCTGCATACAGCTTTCGAGCACTGAAGCCCATGTTTTTCACATAGTGGATACAACTCGATCTAGTAGGCTGGTTGTTTGAAACTCCAGTCTCCTGCTGACTCTCCCTCTGATAATGGTTTAAAGACAAACAGGCAATAATATTAAATGGGAGAGATGTTTATGTGTGATGACTTTGACTCTGTGTGAAATTTTAATGAAATTTTATTCCTTGGCTGAGTCCACCCCTTATTTAGGTTGACTAGTACTGACTGTATAATCTTATAGCGGGGGGGGGGGGGGAATCTATTGTTTTTGGCAAAGAGATTGCAAAATACTGCTTCTCAAAAATAGAATACAAGGAAGTATGTTTCTTTGTATTGAAACTACAAAGGGAAAATAAATGTGTTTGGTGGCTGAAAAAATGTGTCATTCATCAAATTAAACCAAAACATGTTTAATGGATGCCCTTTACTTAGGATTTTAGCATAAGTTTTTCAATAAGTGAAAATGTTTTAGGTCTTCTTAACAAGTCAGTGTTAGGGCACCATTGCTTTCCTCTTCCTTCCTGGACTAAAGCAAAGATCAGAAAATAGATGATTTAGAGGACTGCCGTGAAGAATACAAATATGAAAAAAGGATTAATCAGATCACTTACTACATCCAGAGGGCCATGAGGCTTGACTGCCTATTTTAGCATGCCTTATAATTTGGAAGAATTCAGTGCATGTAGGCATTGCAAATGAACTACCTTCCAAAGCTCTGTTAACAATCCAAAGCTGGCTGTTAACATTGCAAAAACCACTATCTATAATTTTAGGGAATGTCCTGAATGACACTGGAACAAAGCTAAAATGCCATTTTCTTCCTTCTTTATGTTGTTTGCCTTGAACAAAGGCTGCTCTAGATGGTGTACATCCAGTCAAGTCCAAATGATGAAAGAGCAGCAAATAAGCTTAGGTTCATGATCTGCTAAATCTCCTCTATGGGGATGCAGAGAAAGTGATAATGAAGCACAGATTTAAAAAACCAAACAAACAAAGGTGGAGAGACCATTCAGGTTTTACACCATTCATTGACACGGATCTATTCAATCAATGTTTTACCAATGTTTAACCAAGCCGTTAACTAAGCAGATCATGACGTGATTTGTGGTCTTGAGACCTAAGGGGGGGGGGTCTATGGTAAAGCATCTGGTTGGCATGCAGAAGGTCCCAGGGTCAATCCCCAGCATATCCAGGTAAAAGGATTGGGTAGTAGGTGATGTGAAAAACCTCTGCCTAAAAGCCACTGCCAGTCTGACTAGCCAATATTAATTTTGATGGACCAGCGGTTCTCAGTTAAAAGGAAGCTATATATGGGCAGGTATACAAAGCTGCCTCTTGAGGCTTGTGGCAGCATATGGGTGGGGGCACTGACACTTCTGAAAGCACTTGTATAAAGGCAAGCATTAACAAAGCAGGAGTGGAATTGCACCCTTTTAAGCTCATTGATTGTGATGGATTTAGAAGGGAGTAACTTTGCTAAGGATTGTACTGTTATTACAGAAGGATGGACAAGGAAGCAATAGAGGACCCGCTATAGCAGGAATGTCAAACTCATTTGTTAGGAGGGCTGGATCTGACACAAATGGGGCTTTGTGGGGCCAGGCCATGAGTATTAAAAATATGCTAGGTAGTGGCGATATAAATTTTATAATGGACACAGACAAACACAAAGATTTTTTTTAACTTAAAATGCAGACATGCTTAAAACTCTTCCAATAGTTTGTTTAAGTTGGAAAGGTGGGGGAATAATGGAATTTGGCAGTGCAATTTTTAAAATAAAACATCAAGAAAAAGCACAAGGCTCTGACAATGAAATTGAAATGGCATTGTAAGATTCTCCCCCCGCCAGTCTACTCAGATTATCCCCCCATTCAGCAGAGATAAACTGGCTGAAAGCATGTACCCTTTGTTTGCAAGGACACAACTCCCAAGAAGCATAAGTTTCAGCTGGCTATAGGAATGCTGACAATGTAACCATCTCCACTCCATTTGAAACCATTGCAGAGCACAAACAAAGCTGCAAGAAAAACATGGAATGGATCTTCCAGTTCCCAGGCTCTTTGAAGCTCCTAAGGCTGAAACTGAAAGAGACTCAGCCTCAGAGCTTCAAAGAGTCTAGGAACTATAAGAGACTCAGCCTGGGAGCTTCAAAGGGTAAGAACAGGAGGGGGAGGAGGGGGGAGAAAAGAGCCCCACAGGCCTGATCAAAGCCCTGGGCAGGCCAGTTGTGGCCCATGGGCTGGATGTTTGACACCCCTGTGGGGTGACTGTGGTCTTTGAACAAATCCACCCTTGGAGTCTGAACAAAAATGATCACAGTATTAATGAGACACAAAAAATGACTCTTAGCATATGTAGCTTCCTTTTTACTCAGACTCCTGGTCCATCAAAATTAATATTGGCTACTCAGACTGGCAGTGGTTCTCAGACAGAGGTTTTTCACATCACCTACTACCCAGCCCTTTTACCTGGAGATACTGGGGATTGACCCTGGGACCTTCTGCATGCCAACCAGATGCTTTACCACAGAGGCCCCCTTAGGTCTCAAGACTACAAATTCAAAAAGGTGCTGTTTTAGATGTTTGCTATCTTGGTGGCCCTTGCAAGGGTGGAAAGGAAGGATATAAAGTCTGCAAACAAACAAATTAGGTTTTCAGTATGAACATATGAAGCTGCCTTATACTGAATCAGACCCCCAGTCCATCAAAGTCAGTATTGTCTACTCAGACTGGCAGCAGCTCTCCAGGGTCTCAAGCTGAGGTTTTTCACGCCTATTTGCCTGGACCCTTTTTAGTTGGAGACGCCGGGGGATTGAACCTGGGACCTTCTGCTTACTAAGCAGATGCTCTACCACTAAGCCACCGTCCCTCCCCAGTATAGGTGTATAGTATAAGAAGCCAAACCAATTTCCAGCATCACCCTTCCCTTCTACCTTTCTAGAATAGGTTCCAGAAATTAAAGCCACAAGTTCTTACCAAGAAGAATCCTGGCAATGATATCATAAAAATTTATAGAGGTGATGAGTGTGGGCTTTTTTTTTTAATCACTGTTTAGATATGACAGGCAGTGTGTTCTTCTGGTTCCCAATTCTTTGTAGATGACTGGACTCAATTGGCTTTCAGAGTCATGTACACCTGAGGCATGCTGTAATCACTCAGAACTGTGCTGCAGGTTGCATGTTACTGTTTCGAGGCATACACACATTTCCTGTGTGTGTTGTTTCCTATATAATGAATCCCTTAAGGGAACATTTTACATATAAAGTTGGTGCATGGAAGGTGTAAAATTTTATTCTTTGGTTGACCCACTTTAAAAACTCTCCATCATATGTCAATAGAACAAGGTCTGAGTCCAGTGGCACCTTTAAGACCAACAAAGTTTAATTCTGGATATTGGCACATGAAAGCTTATACCCAGAATTAAATTTTGTTGTTCTTAAAGGTGCCACTGGACTCAAACTTTGTTCTACAGAAGAAGATATTGTGTATATACCCTGCCCTTCACTCAAGAGTCTCAGAGCATCTTACAATCTCCTTTCCCTTCTCCTCTCCACAACAAACACCATGTGAAGCAAGTGGGGCTCAGAGAGGTCTTTCAAGAACTGGTCTTGAGAGAAAAGCTCTGAGAGAAACTGTGATTGACCCAAGGTCACACCAGCAGCTGCATGTGAAGGAGTGGGGAATCAAACCTCCTGGTTCTCCCAGATGAGAGTCCACGCTCTTAACCACTACACCAAAATGGTATATTGCTTCAGACCAACACAACTACCCATCTGAATCTATCATAATATGTCAAGAGTGACCTGGCTTAGTCTTCATGTTTTTCTGACCTTACTGTTGTCACATTTATATGCAACTATGTATTTCATTTTACTGATTTTGGTCTCTCAAGCCAAAATAAAATTTCCAATCTAGTAGTTTTGGGTTTGGGAATGATTCTACGTGGTATTTAGCACCTGTGGTGGTGATGAAAATTTTGCACTCCTTTTTATCACCACTGTTTTCTGCAGAATGCCATAATGATGTAACATTTATAAATCTATTATTGTTCAGTTCCAGATGAGCATAAACGAAAGTTGAATAATACCAAATCTTCCACATGTACAATTGCATCTCTAATACAGACCTAGAGCTGTTACAATGTTAAAGTTGGCAACTCACTGGAAAGATTCATCTTAGTCATGTACTTATTTAAGTCTTACAGCAAGGCCATTGGAAAGTGAAAATTGCTTGAAAATAGTGATAAAATACTCCATAAGAAGAAGACTGCAGATTTATACCCTGCCCTTCTCTCTGAATCAGAGACTCAGAGCGGCTTACAATCTCCTATATCTTCTCCCCCCACAACAGACAGGTGGTGGGGCTGAGAGGGCTTTCAAAGCAGCTGCCTTTTCAAGGACAACTACTGCAATAGCTATGGCTAACCCAAGGTCATTCCAGCAGCTGTAAGTGGAGTGGGATATCAAACCCGGTTCTCCCAGATAAGAGTCTGCACACTTAAACCACTACACCAAACTGGCTCTCTCAATAGTAACCAATAGTACTTGCTCTTCTTAGTAGGGATGCTCAAAAACCTGTAAGTTTAGTTCACATTTTGCTTACTGGTCCCAATCAGGCAGCAGAGCTTTTTTTTAGAGCAGTTGGGCAGTTTTTGCACAGCTTGAACCTATTTATCAGGCTACTTTTCATGTATTCAAGCAGTACAGTATAGTGTAATCAACAAAACTTGCATGCTCTCACAAAGCCCAGTGGGAGGCCTAGGGAGAGTTCACACATACTAAATAATGTGCTTTGCAACTGGATTTTTACTGTGCAATAGCAACATTCACTTGCAAACAATCACTGTGTGAAAGTGCCCCAGTCTCCTCCCCAAACCTGACATCATTCTGAAGCCAATTGTTTAAGTAAAGAGTAAACAAATGAGAAAACCAGTTATTTATAGATTAAAAAATCTTACTGTTTTGTGTTTGGCTGTGTTATTTGATATTATTTCACACATTCATGTTTTTGCGTAGTATTCTGTGAGTCATACTCTCACTCCATCCCCCATAGTTTACTTATATGATCCAACCAACCATAACCCAGGGCAAGAATCCATTTCACATACTGTGCAGATGTAAAAGTGGCCACAAGGCAGAAGGAAATGACACTCCACCACCATAACTACTGTACAGCTGCAAAGCTGTTCAATAGTGATTCAAGTCAGATGGTGATGAGGCGATTCAAAGGTCAGACATTGAGTTATCATGGCTATTGAACGTGGTATATTCACAAGCTGAACGTATTTGCTGTAAAGTTTGTGGCATCCCGACTTATAATAAGCAAACAGCGATTGCCCTTACAGATGACATGTCTACCTCTTCTATATGCAGGGGTTGGAAGACAATTTGCAGAGTACAGGGCCCAGTAGAGGCTGCTGGTTCTTTCCTAAACACAACTGGAGCTAATATATTTGGATATGTTACAACCCATGGCCCATCAAGTCACAGCATACATTTCCAACCTCCTTCCAAATAAAGATAAAACAATATTAATGATGAAAATAAGACTTGCAAATGATGCCTTACATCAATAAAGATCAAAATATGACTCACTAATATGCACTGAGAACCTTGTACTTCAGAGCCCTGAATTGTGTGTGGGTGTGGACACAAAGCAGCTCCTTGCTGTGTGTTCAGAAACACATTGTGCTACCATTGCAATATCTTCCAGTGGAAGTTGGACTGCTCAAGGTCAGGTTTTGTTCATGCAACTATATTGCCAAGTGAAACTGTCCAACAGGAGTACCTGGCAACCATTTGCTTGAACAGGAGAAAGTAAATGAGAATACTTGGGGCAACATTGGCGTAGGGGCTAGATCTATTCCCTGCCTCTGCTGACTTGTTCTTAGGTTATAGCATTCTTAAATAGAGTCAGTTAGTTTACCTTGTCAATGGTTCTCAGTGGGATTTATAAGGGCAACTAAGCTGACTATACTACAATGGGGGGGGGAGATGCAGATTCTGCACCCCACTAATGGACAGTAGCCACAGATACAGCAGACAGACCCCTATGCCCCTGTTCTTTCATCTGCACAGTATCAATTGGTTATTCTTTTCTGACTTCCACTTGAGTGGGATCAAGACACAGAAGCCCAAAATCCAGCTTTTATGGCTAGATCTAGACTAAGTACAGATTCAAGTCATTAATAATAATAGTTGTGTGCTGTCAAATCACAACTGACTCATGGTCACTTGAGGACCAATGGTTTTTTGAAAGCAAGTAGGTGTAGTTTGCCATTGCCTTCCTCTGCAGAACAACCTTGGTGGTCTCCCAAATACTAACCCATGGCTGAACCCGCTTAGCTTCTAAGCTCTGATGAGATCAAACTACTCAGACTCAGGACTATTCAGATAATTGAATCATAGAAAATAATATAAGAAAATATAGACAATGAAAAATCAAAGGCCAGCCACAGCTAACATGGGCTATGTATTACAGGCTATGTTCTTAATAAAAGGGCTAACAGGTGTCTTGTTTCCCCTTGTTCCTGAGTGTGTTAGCACCAGCTCTTTGTGCTGGCATAGGTCCTATGATGCGCAATAGCTGCAGCATTCTGGTCTTGTTAAGGCTCTACTTCCAGGTTTTATTGAGGGAAATCAGCATCTGTTTACAGTAGTACTAATTTCAGTGCCCCTAAACAGGTCTTGGCAAACTGAAGATTGGTTGTACCAGGCAACTTTGCCACTGGGAGGGATGACAACTTGTGCTCTGTTATGATATAAACCACACAGAATTAATGCAAAGCAGTTACTGTGTGAAGGGGTTAAACACTACACAGGCACATCTACCAGCCAATGGACCCACTGCACAGTAAGTATTCCCACCTGTTCCATGATATGCCAGGCTCAGCAACTTACCAGCATTTTTAAATTTTATTTTTTTTATTTTAGGCAATTTATAGTCCGCCCTTTTCCAAGGATGGGCTCAGGACGGATAACAACATTCTAAAAACAGTATAAAAACTGTTAAAACCAGAGCGATGTGGACAATAGTTTGACAGATCATACAAATTATAAATGGCAAGTAATTCCTCTTTGTTTTTTGGTAAACACTGAGGCTGTGATCACACACACTAAATAATGCACTTTCAATCAACTTTCAATGCACTTTTCAACTGGATTTTACTATGTGGACTGGCAAAATCCAGTTGGAAGTGGATTGAAAGTGCATTATTTAGTGTGTGTGATTAAAGCCTAAATCTCATTAAGGAGCATAAGGATTTACTGAGACAGGGACGGGCAACTAAATACAAGAGATAACTTGAACTAGCTGCTGGTGAAGACAAAGTCATAATAAAAATAAAACTACCAAATGACTAGAACTCTAAATAAAATAGTTGCAAAATGGTAATCTCCTTCCTCAAATGCATAATGTGTAGTAGTGTGCAATTTTTTTTGAGGGGGGGAGACACATTAGGGAGTCCACAATGTACTACTAAACTCCAAAATGTGCATTTTTAAATTTTTACACCAGCATTTTGTCAAAAGTATGAAGAAGGAACATTAGTGCAATCCTCGGAAGAGTTACACCCTTCTAAGACTATTTACTTTAATTGACTTACAAGGGGATAACTGTTTAGGATTGCATTGTATGTCTTTTGGATTATTGTTTTATTACTAATGCAAACCAACATATATACTCTCTGAAACTTGGTTTGATTCTGTTTATTTAGGATAGTATTCACTTGATTCTTATGTTTTTTGGTAGAAATTTGGTATATAAATGTTTTAAATCAATAAAATAAATATACACAGCATTTGTAGACAAAGAAAGAGATAAAGCAGAAAAGGGGCCAGTGGCGGAAGGGATGACAACTTGTGCTCTAGTATGATATAAACCACCAAGCCACTGAATTTCCAAAGTGGTTACTGTGTGAAGGGGTTAAACACTTTGCAGGTACTGATCCAGTGGCAATTATAAATTTTACTGATATAAAAGCCAGAACCAGGAAGCCAAAACAATTCAGGTTTTCAAGGTAGGCATCTGCCTTAAATGATATAATTTGTCAAGTTTCCAGCATTTGTATTTCTGAATGAGAAAAGAAGTTCTATGTTACATGAAGGACATTGCATACTTATTAGCTGAAATTTTCAATAAGGATTTTCATTTAATAAGGATCAGTGACTTGCAGTATATCAAAATCAACTATGATTACAGTAATAGCCATTTAAAGATAACTTCAGCCTGGTTTTGATGGAACTTTTTGTGTGATGACAGGATACAGATTTTAAAATCAGAATATGTTGTTACCAATGGTTAAAACCTTATATATTGTATGACATAATTTTTGCATGTGTTGACAAGATGCTAAAAGTACTAATATAGTTACAACAGGGTTTTTTTGTAGAAGGAATTCCTTTGCATGTTAGGCCACACCTCTCTTATGTAGCCAATCCTCCAAGGGCTTACAGGGCTGTTAGTACAGGGCCTACTGTAAGCTCCAGGAAGATTGGCTACATCAGGGGTGTGTGACCTAATATGCCAAGAAATTTCTGCTACAAGAAAAGCCCTGGTTACAAGTATTGGTAATTCTGCATAGATTACAAAATGAAGGGATATAGAATCATGTGAAATAGGAAAATTTCTCACATTGGAAAGTTTTCTTTTTTAAAAAAACAATCATTAATATTATTCTGTTTACTCAAAATATGGATAGGTGCACATTTAGCCTTGTGCCAAATTTAACTAACAGGCCCCCTGCACTACCCTGCCAATGACCTTAAGCATAACATGGAAGGAGGACCACTCTCTGAAGAACAGCAAAGTAATTTATCCAGTATGATTGGTCCCATCCTCCTCTCTAAAATGGACAGTCGTGTTGAATTATGGATGGTACATTTCTGGTACACACAATAATTTGCTAAAGAAAGTGTCGAGAACATCACACTCAGTACATTTATTGTTTTAGCCTGTGCTTAAAACAATGGGGAAAGCACTAGTTGCTAAATTCTCCATAAGTGAACTGCTTATAATGGTTACTATCATTCAAGCCCTCAGGAGTAAATCCCCCAGAGAACGGCAGTTGTATCCTAAAAGTCTGTTTTCTTAGGACAGATAAAAATGGTGCAAAAGCTATCAAAGGCTACAAAGGAAGGGCTTTTGTTTATTTAATGGTGTGCTTATTTTTCTTTTACTCAGGGTTTCCATACCACCCAAACACATGCTCATATTCAGGATTTATCATATCCCCTCAAAACATAATAAATTTCTCTTCTCTAGCTTAAGGGATCCATCAGTTAAAATGTTAGTCTTTCATCTTTATTACCCTCCCATTAAAATGAAAGAAACCGGGACTCACTTCAGTTTAGAAGAAGCAATTTGGTTGGTAATGTCCTTACTACTCAAGTCTTTACAAAAGGAGAAAAGTGCATTAGAGCTTATATTTCACACATATATCTGACTAAGAACCAAGTAAACCTTTCAGATGCATACTATGTTAAATTTAATAATATTCTTTGATTAGATTATTTTATTGCAACATTTTGCCATTATCAGTCATTTCTCAAACGCATTTACATTAATAAAACCTGCAAGGTTTTTTTTTTTGTCTCTGTGTGCATATGTGCAAAGACTGCCTGTTCTTCTATAGCTGTTAGATCTGAAATGGACAGATTAATAACTAACCATCACATGAACTAGGTTTTCTTGTATGTTGCACCAGTAACCCTTTGCTATAATGAGGACACAAAGAGCCTCACATCAAGGCTGCGCCTCTTCTTCATAACTCAAAAATGTCACAGTGGCAATAGCCTCTAGTGCTATTTGTCTTTAGTGCAGTTGTGACACTTCGGCATGATCCATAATTTGGCAGCTATTTACCGTGACATTTCCCTTCAGTGCAGCCATAACATTCAGAGAAGCCATTATTTGGTTCCATTTACCATATAAATTGTATTGTTGTGCATGCATGCTAGCAGCTATATTAGGCACCTGAAAATGAGTAAATCTTGTAAAACAGATACTAACAGCTATTCAGCAGTAGAGTTTCTTTTTCTAGCTCAGAGTGAAGGAAAAGCCAATGAACAAACAGACATTTCCGAATGCTGCCGCAAACTTTCCCCTGAGCAATTGCAATTACCTGTATTTGCACAGCATGGTGGTTGTTTATACTTGACAACTGGTTTTATTTTTCTTTTTTAAAAAAACAAAACGTTTTAACTTCATTTTTAAAGTTATTAAATGGTTTCAGTATAACAGGCTAGTAGAAATCTAACTGGTAAAACATGGCTTAGGCAGCAAGCTGGTATGCGTATTGGCTATGTGGATCTAAAAGAACAAGAAGAAAAAGAAAAATGATATGACCAGCCATTCCTGCCATCTTTTTCATGGGGAGATCTACATTTGGCTATAGGTAAAACAAAACAAAGCAAAACTCCAGATATTATTTCTGCAAATATTTCTTCCATAGGTAGCCATTTCACTAGAAGAGTTATATTAAGACACTATAGAAAATGCTGCACTTTAAACAGTTGTTCTTACTGAAATATTCCATCATGTGCAGTAGGGTATTTCCTAGGCAAATATTTATAATCATTTAAGCACCCAATATGAAAAGCGCTTTCAAAACATCCTTGTGAAAAGCTTTTGAAGGGCCAGGTCCAAAGTTCTCCTGGCCTGTTTTCCATTATAGCCCTTTGTGCTTTTGAAAAGCTGCTTCAGAAAGTTAGGTTACCTTCTAAAGCAGGATTGGTGCGGTTGGCTACTAGCAACACCGCCCTGAAAAACACAAACACTGGTCACTTGTGTACGGGCCTTCTGGTTTAAGTATTATTGTTAATCCCCTGCAGAGAGCTGACGGTATTTCTTGTATCATGAATGTTCTTTCACCACAACTCTGCCCACCATCCATGCCATTGTCTTTTTTGGTGTATTCTTGTACTTCAGTATTATTTATATTTACCACTGTTCACTTATTCAGACAGCATATTTTGTTCTGTGGGGAAAAATGAATGCATATGTGCTCTAAGTATTCTTCACAATCCTGTGAATAATCAACAGATTCCGGCATGCTAGGATACACTCATTTATATTTTTAAGAAATATATACAAACATAACATAAAAGACCCAATAGTAATATTTATTCTTTAACCTTCAAACCATACTAACAAGAACAACCTCATTAAACATGGATTGAATCATAGAAAAAGAACAATGCAAAGGTTAAAAACCATGTTTACTGTAACATTGGAATATAAAATACAACTACAATGTTAAATAGGTGTGCCAAAATCTTGTAAGTTAACAATCATAGAAAAGTGAATTTCTGATCTAAAAAGAATGACGTTTCAGTTATAATAAAAACAATCCAGACTAGGCACTTATGTCTAATTAACTGCAGGATGGGTTATGTTTATTTTTTTCTGGATTATCGGTAATATGAAGCGCAGTTTACTTTTCATAGCAAGTGCATTTGCTGCTCTTAAGTATCACAATGTATGAAGCCAAGATAAATTTCTAAAATGGATTCAACATGAAGTTTTAGTAATCAGATTCCTAGACATGTTTGCTGGGTACTTAAAGCACCCATCTCTGCTTCACTTATTATGGTCTTCACCATTACATACAACAAACATGCTTATTACGTACTGTGTTAAACTATCTCATATGTTAAAAGAACCTGCTAAAAACATAATGCCTCTGCTGCTTTTATGCAAATATCAATTATTGTGGCCCGTCCTTTATAGTTGAGATTCGGTTTCAACCAGCTTTGTTTGGGTCAAATTACTTCTTTAAAGAAGTTCCAGACTGCAATCATAGATTTAGGAATATGTGCTTTAGCACTACAGAAATCAAGACTTATGTCTGCACAACCTGGAAAAACTGCAACTAAAAGGTGTACTGCTAGATAAGTATTTAGAAGTAAATCCCATTAAAATCAATAGGACTATTATGTATATAAGAATGGGAGGCAAATATTTTCTGATATTTCAAGTAAGTCCATTGAATTACAATCTGGAAAAAAAAAAAGGCTATCGGGCAACCTCCACACATGGTTAAGGGTTCGCCTAAATATGGCTCATGTCTAAAGCTGAATTATTTGGTCAATGCATGTGCTGCATTAAAGAACACAGTGCTTTTTTTGAGCAGGAATGCACAGGAACACAGTTCCAACTGGCTTGGTGTTAGGGGGTGTAGCCTAATATGCAAATGAGTTCCTGCTCAGCCCAGGAAGAACACATAGCTGCTTCCACTTTTTTCATCAGTGAAGGGGAGCCAAACACTTCATTGTAATGAGAATGTTTCAATATTATGAACAACTACTAATAACATCCACAATGTATGTCGAGTTACACCTATCAAGTAAACTTTCCACCAGCCTAATCCAAAAATCCGATTAAATCACTTGGGTCCCTGAGAACTAAGTGTTGTTCAAGCTAGTTTAAATGATAATTAAATAATTCAACATTGTTTTTTTACTGTTTTACTTCTTGTTAGCCGCCCTGAGCCCAACTGGGGAGGGCAGGGTATAAATGCAAATAATAAATAAATCTTACTATGTGGAAATGTCTCCAGCTGTAATAAAAGATTCATTCTTATGAACCATGACAGGAAGAATTTACAAAAAGAAGCTATTCAGATTAGTAAAAATTAGAGTGTCCCTAAAAAATAATGCAGATTGCTAAAATGGTAAGAAAGAACTATACTTTTTAAAAAAGGCATGTATGCTACTTTTAAAGGTGTATTCTTGGCATGTTTGTCCCATGTGTGCAACTTCTGTAAAAGGCTTATTTGGAAACAGCACAGACTTCTATGCATGTTCTACTGAAATGAGCTATGCAGCACTTTAAATTAATGACACTCTTTCCTAAAGTAAGTAAATAAATAAATCTCCAAATAGGCAATATGAAACCAACTAAGAAAGGTAGTAGAAAGAGAAGGCAATTATTTGCTATAAGTTTTTTTTAAATACCATGACAAATGAAGGCTATTAAATCCCGATAGGAATACAACAAAAAAGAAGAAACTGAAAACTGAACCACAATGTAAAATATTAACTAACATTTTAACAAAATTATGAATATATGTGTAAATGATATGCTCTCACAGAGACAGCATCTTATTGCATAACCTTTTTCTGCTCTCACTGATACTATCTTAACCTAGCCAATTCAATCACTCCCTCTCTTGCTTCCCGCTGAAAATGGAATGTGATGTGGTCCAATGATGTCTGACATTAGGACAAGGATTAGCCAATTCTTTCAGAAAGAAATTTCTCACATACTTTGCCAGATGCAACAGGAGTGGATCTAAAACGGTGACGACTGAATCTAAAATGGTGATGCTGCATAACAGGAATGGAGAGTGCGTAGGTGCAGCTAAACATTACTGCTTTAGTTGCTACATTAAGGCTGCAGTCCTAAGAACACCTTCCTGGAAGTAAGCCCCAGCCTTGAATAGGATTCTCAGTAGACCTGTTTTGGATTGCTCTCTAAGAAGATTACCTCCTTATATAAATAGATCTAGTAATATATTTTTGAGGCCCATTTTCCATCTACGTTTATGTATCAATAATATGTTTTATTTCCTGAAATGTACAAACTTTTCTATTTTCAAACAAATCTAGAGCATGTCAATCTGTCTCCAGTGGAAGTATTTACAGAATATATGATGCTCCAATGAAATAAAAGAAGGCATGATAATACTGAATAATAATGCAAAATAAATAACAGAAGACTTTCTGGAGGCTTTATTAATTCCTTTGTTCCTAGATTACCTTAAAATAACCAGAATTAACAGAATAAGCAGAACTTAATATTTTAGCAAAGGTTTATCCCATTTAATAGGGTAATATAACAAAAAGAATACTGGAAAAGTGACATTACCGGAAGTATATGTCAAAACAGAAAGAAAGGCTTGAACTTGGCAGGCTTGATTAATGGCAGCAAACTCGACTTTTTTTTCTTTGTTTTTTGAACCAGTACATTTATCTAGCAACATATATTTTCCTAGATGAACTAGAAATTTGCCTTGCCTAGTACAGAAAATAGAGCCACTGATTTGGAACCCCCAGGATGAAAGAGATAATGCTTCACTTTTTGAAAATATTGGGCACAATCAAGTGGAATGGTCTCCTATGAAGGCGCCATTGCAAACCACTCTTGTACAGTTTCCACCATTTCCTGTTGGGCCGTATTCATCATTTGAAATGAAGAATCTAAAAAACAGAATCTGTTTTATATCATATACTTTCACTTAAGACATAACTATTTGAAAAAGTTTCCATTCTAAATGGATATCAAATCAGAGGAAAGTTACAAGATCAATTTTTATAGCTGAATAATGCTCAGATTCAGTACAGAGGCTGAATTTCCAGACACAAAATGTAGAGCTGTTAAATGCAATGCTAATGACAAGTTACATTTTAAAATAATACAAAAGCTCCAACTGAAACAAATCAAAATTTTACTAACACCTAAATGTTCTTTTTAATGTCGCCTATTTCAAACTTTAAAAAAAATTATACTGTTTTAGTTATTGTGAGGCATAAAGTGACCATTCTCTCTTTTTTGATTTATATCATTGTTCTGTTTTTACAGCTTACTGTTGACAGAATGAGGTAATTCAACTACAATTTTTCCAATGTTTTTTCCCATGTACATATAATCTATAGCACAGAATACAGACTCTAAGCCAGTGAACTTGCCTTCTGGAGACATCTCTCCAAGGTCCACCTCACAAACCAGTTCTCTGTTTTCACACATTTTGAGCAAGTGTTTCATAGCCATTGGGTATTCAGAAAAGTAATGGTTTAAGAAGAAGCCCTGGATGCTGGCAGATTTTTTTAGTAGTTTTGCTGGCAGCATCTCAACATATCCTGGCTGAAGGCCAGTCCGTGTTTGGTAGCCAGAGATAAACCCAATAACTATCAGACGCCCTTTGATAGCCAAGGAGTTGATAGCCAAATCAAACATCTTTCCACCAACAGATTCATATACTACATCCACACCTTGTGGGTAGTCCTTCTTCAGGACCTCAGTGACATTTTCGGTTTTATAGTTGATGGGATGATCACAGCCAATGGATTTTAGAAAACCAGATTTCTCATCACTGGAGCATGTTCCTATGACATGGCATTTGGCCTTCTTTGAAAGTTGCACAGCAAACTGGCCAGTCCCTCCAGCTGCTGCTGTCACCAGAACAGTCTTCCCTTCACACAATTCTCCGAGCTCCTTCAGACTGATATATGCAGTAGTTCCACTTACCAGTAGTGTCAGAAACTCAGGCTTCACAGAAGGCACTGGAATAGCTTCTTTAAAAGGCACAATAGTGTATTCAGCAAAAGCCCCAGCTTTGACATAGGCCACTGCCTGGCCCACCGTGTATCTAGCACTTGCACTCAATCCCAAAGCCACTACTTCTCCAATTCCTTCAAAACCTATATCAAATGGGGGCTTAACTGTTGTGTCATACCGACCAGCTGAGTAGTTGATATCAGATGCATTAATGCCAACAAATCTAGAAGAAAACAAAAAAGTATTAAGAAGTCTTCTTTGACAAGCCTTTTATTCATCATAAGAAGAAAAACTTTCAGTTAAATACACAAGATAAGAGATCTCAGTGATACATATTCAAATATCATCAAGATGGAAAAAATACCCTTCCATGCAAAAAAGAGAGAGATTATTTTAATCAGATCACAATTCTACGAGCACAGCTTTTGACACATTTCTCAAAATTAAAATATGAGACATGTTTAACCAAAATAAGAACAAAAGAATTGGTTTTGCATAATCTAGAGAATAAAAATTGGCTTGTTCTTATACAAATAATACATTACAATAAAATATGAACAAAGTAATAAACATGTTGACTCTGGCAAGAAATTAACTTTCAGATTATAACACTTTTAGTGACTAATGATAACATGAAATATCAATGTCCTCTCCAAGGTCGATGGTCATAAGTGTTACTGCGGGCAAATTTAAAGAAAATGGATGGAGTGACTGTAACACATTTGCCTTTTGATGCAACTCATTTGCACATTATTAAAATATTTTCCTGCATACAAATTACTTGCAACACCTTAAAACAACCTTGAAGGGCTAAAATTATGCAACTATACTCTAACAGGTAAAAATCACCCTGAGTATTAAAACCTGGAGATAGAAGTTTATGGTCAGTTTTTTGGTAAAACAAATGGGCAGGGAGGGAATCTTCTATAGAATCACTCTCTCTAAAATGCCAATATGGCTTTTCTTCCACATGCCAAAAGAAACAAAAATCATGGTATTTAATTAGGTGGAAAAGTGTGAAAATATGTGGAAAATATCTGAATGCCTTAACTAGAGAGCTGTTTGTGGATTTATGGTAATTTGAAATAGTTTATCACCCATGGAAATAACAAAATTAACAGAACCACATTGGTCATTTTTAATTCTAAGGGAAACCTTTTCCAGAAGTAAACCCCGTTTATAGGTTTATGCGGTATAGCACAGCTTCAGAATCATGCCTAGGTAGTGAAAGGAATGTGAAAATTGTTGCTCCCCCCCCCTAATTTTTCATATTATCCAGTGGACTTTTGTAAAAAAGAGAATCTCTATTCCATGTACAGCTCCTTATAAAACCCTTCCTTCCTGTTTTAATTTACATGACTTCTGTTTGGGGTGAGGTGGGGGGCAGCAGCTTCAGGGCAAAGCAATGACATAATTCCTTGAGGACATGGAAGAGAAAAGAGAGAGCCAAGGCCTGCGGCTTGACTGGCTACCTTACTCCAGTGCATCAGACTCTAGCTTTCCCCTGCCTGCAACGTAACTTCTTGCAAAGAGGTTGCTAACCAGAGAGACAGGCAAAAGCGGCCTCATCCATTCATTACCACTGCTTGCCACTTTATCCCCACACACAGCTAGCTTGCCTTGCCTATGGAGCTCCCTCCCTTTTGCCCAAAGTCGCTTATGCCAGGGAACCGAGGGAATTCCTCCCAACTGCGGCTCTCTCCTCGTCTGTTTTTCAAGGCACCCCCACCAGGGGTCATGCAGCCTCCAGACCCGATCCGCGAGCAGGAGGAGCTGCATGAAATGAAGACTCGAGTTCTAGGATTTCATCAGAATGAGGTTGGGGCATTTAGCAAAACGTCACCTGGAATCCTGCCTCAGAAGATGGGCTAGGATTGGGCTACATTCGGGTGTGTGGAGCGGGGTTGCCTCTTCACATTACCCTTCGCCCACAGCCCTCTCTGGTTTAAAAGCCCTTCTTTAAACAACAGCAGCACTCATATGGGCAGGAAGGCTAAGACTGAAAAGCTGGGGCGACGGGAAATCGGGGCTTCGGAGGACAAAGCGTGGCTCTACTACAGGCTAGCCAAGGGCTGGAGAGCTGGCTCCTAGCTTGCTAGCCCCCCTCCCCCCCCCAAATGTGGAAGAAGGGAAAACTCCCCCCCCCCCCCATGTAGATCAGTTAAGCTTCTCCGTCTGTTAACTGCGGGGTGGTGGTGGATTGCATGTAGCAAGGGAAGGCGAGGATCGGCTCAGAAGTGTTTGATGCAATCCCCGCCCCCTCCCCGCCACTTCAATCCTTTGGAAGGGATGTACGAACAGGCCAAAACTGACACCCAAAGAAGTGAGACGATCCCTTAGCACTGCTGCTGGATAAATCGATTTAGGGCCATAGGCCGCCGGGAGCTCCCTTTTCCAGGCACCTCCATCTCTTGCCCGCCCTCGTCCTCTCTCCTCACGCCTGGCCACTTCCACGGTTCCACTCAGCCCTCTCCTGCAAAGCAAGCCAGTCCCGCCGGCAGCTGGCCTCCTAGCCCTGCTGCGTCTACCTCAGTTGGGAGGACCTCAGGCTTCAGGACGGTTCAGGAAAGGTGTGAAAAGAGGTTGCTTTTAGAAGCAAGGCCACACGACTCAAGAAATGTGTGTGTGTGTGTGTGTGGCAACTGGTGTCTAGCTTACTGGCAAGAGCTGTGAGGAGAAATCCAGCCTCCTAAGAATTGGAAATGCTTCTACCTCTGCGAATTCTGCAGTGGACGCATTGCTATTAATCAGTGCGACCCCTAAGCGCTGCTAAAGCACCCAGTTCTTATTCAAACCTTTCTGGTGACACTCGGTTTTATTTTTAAAAGCCACCTTCTTTACCTGATCGTAGACAAAACAGAAAGTATTGTTTTAAAAGTCCGATGAAATCTTTTCAGGAAGAGTTTGGCCACACGTACTGGCCTCAGAGAGCGATGCGCCTAGAATTATCCGGCGATTTCTAGGGTCTTTACTTTCAAAAGTTAAAATACAAGTTCAAGATCAGCTTGCAAACTTGTATCAAGGAGGCGAGTCGGCTTTCCGCAGTCATTGTTCTTCTTTAAATTAACTACGTGACCTTCATTACGCCCCCTTGCTTCCCCTCCCCCTCTTTTGTAGTTTGCATTTAAACCAGAAAGGCGCCCAAGCCTTAAGGACGTTCCAAAAGGCAAGGCGTTGCATCCAAAGATCTAGTTCCAGACGGTTTTAAAAAAACAAACAAACCTCAACCTAACTGCAGAGTGAATTTCACCGGCTTTACTTACACGTAAAAAAAGAGTGTGCTTAAGGGGATACCCTTACCCAAAGCAAGGTGCCTTACCCAAAGCAAGGTGCAGAATGCAGGCGGGTGAAAGACTCAGGGGAAACCTCTTGGAGAAGCAGACAAAACAAAGTCACCAAAGCCAAGAACCGGGGGAAAAAACAACAACAAAAAAGTTACCAGCCCAAACAATCGGTAGATAATTGCCTAGGGCTTTCCCACTCACTTTGAGTTTGTGTGTTTCCAAACCACAACCTCATTTCCCATTTCTTCTTAGCTGTAATATCCAATTTGCTTTAGGGCCTTCCACATAAATTGAAAGCTGTTTCTAGAAATCACACCAACCCTCCCTACATACAGAATTTTTTAAACGCATAACTCGGACACCTCTCCTGGGTTATCATGCATTTACTTACTTAGAAAACTCCATTTTCAGAATGGGTGGGGATAGTAATGGCTGGTCAGTTTTTTTTTTTTAAACATGCCTAGCCCTCCCTCCATTTTGCCCTAAAAACACACCTCCCACAAAATGTGAAAAGTTTACTTTTCCCCCTGTTCGAAAATCCTGGAATTAAGAGGTGGAATTATTTTTCAGACAGAGGGAGAAGGGGTCAGTCCACTTAAAAGAGAATCCCTCCCCCCTCTCTCTGTGTATTACACAAACTTAAAAAACTCAAAGAGCCATGTATATGTGTATTTGATTGGGTGAAGAGGAATGTCCCCGATTATGCCATTTCCTCTCTGCACTGAAGTGATGGCCTAAACACAACCACATTCACAACCTACTGAAGTCTTCCTTCCTTCCTTCCTTCCTTCCTTCCTTCCTTCCTTCCTTCCTTCCTTCCTTCCTTCCTTCCTTCCTAGTAGTCATTGTCGTGTGAGGGTGGGAAAGTCCTTTTTCCAGTATAATGTGGGCAAGGAGAGGAGAGAGTTCGAAGCAAGCTTTCATAAGGTAAGAAAAAGCATTAGAAAGGTTTGCTTTTAATATGCTATATTTTGCACTAGGGATATTTCCATTCTCTGTGCGTTGTCCCAGCCAAAAAGGAAAAAAGAAACAAAAAACATCTCAGGCAAATCCACATGACACAAAAGTTGAGAACTCCAACACTGCAATTTATCACAAGCCTCCTTGCCAACTGGAAAGTGTTAAAACCGAGTAAGGCAGGCAGGGCTCTCTCTCTCTCTTTCTCTCTCTCTCGTCTCTCACTGCTCCGGCGCAAGCTGCCAGCTCCACTCCGGAGTATGCACTAGCACGTCCTCCAAGTCCCCAGAGCGCCCACCCAGTATCAAGGGCAGGATGAGAGGCGTTACATAGAAAACAAAATAAATTGCATGCATAAATTTTCAAATTTCATAGGGTGAGAGAGAGAGGAGGAGAAAGAGCTGGCGGCGGCGGCGGGGGGGGGGGGGGGGATGGGATTCGGAAACACAGATGTAACAGCAACTTCTCCGATACCCAAAGCAGCAACAAGGAAGTCTGGTTCATTTCCCTATAGCATTTTACACCACTCGATTCTTCCTCCCCGTCTCATCTCCTGACTGAGGAATTTAACTGTAATCTGCATGGGGTATTATATTTAGGGATTTTTTTTAAAGGGTTTCAGATATTCCGCTCTCCAAAATACGATGTTCTGATGACAGCAGCAATTCAACCCTCTGACACCAGGGAGAGTATATCTCTCTGTAACGCTGGTGTCGTACATCGTATAAAACATGCACATACTTCTAGGGACCAGATACTGGTATGAAATGCGTCGTCTCCCATAGAAGCGACCTGTGCTTATGAGCGAGCGAGCGAGCGCGCGTCGATAGCAAATACAATCCGCAGGACCACTTAATCCTGTGTATTTGCAATTAATCCAGGTTGGCACTCCGGGGTTTGATGGAACAACGTTTATTTAAACACATATTTACTCGGGATTAATGCCAGGAAACCAGTTCCAGGTATTGAAAAATTACATTGGGCAACAATCTTGATATATTTTTTAAAGTATCAGACTGCCCCACCCCCACGCACCTTCACTCTCTGTACAGAAATATGCAACTGAATTCATAACATCAGTCTTGTAAAGTTCAAGAATTCCAGTTTTTCTCATCGATTAAAAACGCAGCGTGCACGTCATCGCCCTTCCCCTCTTTTATTTTGCAAAGATAAAGAGAAGAGGAGCAATAAAATAAATCGTACGAAATCTTTTTTGGGAGAACGGTACGTTTTGTTAACTCACTTTCAGCACCACCGAGAATTCACGAAAAGAAAATCTGAACGCCCCGTACCAGCCAGCTCCAACACAAATCTCTACATACTATGTTAAGCAAAATGTCATTTCTCTGCTCCACTGGTGACCCGCAACAACAGTCCACCGACTCGCACTACAGGCACCAGACCAGACCCGCCCAACAATGGCAATACACTTCTAAAGAGACCCAGCCCTGAAAGCATGCTTACTAGGAAGTTAAGTGTCGCTGAACTCTGTGACATTTACTTCCGAGTAAGCACAGTTAAGGCTAGAGCTGCAAAAACACTGGGCGGGAATGTGACATCTCCCCCCCCCCCCCCGCCGCCGCTTTTTGTTAGAGGAGGAAGAGAGTCGCCGCCGAGTTAAGACAGTGAAGAGTGACAGCGAAAGGTGGGTGGCTGTCAATACATTCGAAGTCCTCTGCTTTCCTGTTGATTCACTGTTTGCTTAAGAATAGTGACGCGGAGGACTAGAAAGGAGGGAGGGGGGATAACAGGCACAGCTGTATACATAACTTGCTCTAAACAATGTCTGGAGTGTGTTACAGGCGAGAGCGCGCTTACACACCGCCAAGTGCCTATAAATAACTTCTACCACAACATCCCAATGGCTCTGCACTAAACCACACATGGAGATCTACACAGAACAGTCAGTTTTATGCTACAGCAAAATAAGTCATCGCGGATCTGCACGGTTTAAGCGCAGGCAGGTGCTCACCTATAAACACACGCCTAGGGTTGTAGGTGCACGTTATAAACACAGGCGGACGGAAACCTGGGAGGAGCTTGGATTCAATTTCCTGATTTTCGAAGTCCCTTTCTCAACTCTCATGCCACGCACAACTTTCATATAAATTAGCCACAAATCCATCTAGGTAGAGCTGCGAAAACTCTCTTTATCCCCCATCCCCCAGTATACTTTAATAGCATACCAACAGGAGGGGGCGGGGAGGCAAACCCTACTTCCTACCTCATAGCAGAAATTGAAGTCACTAGACTCTTCGTAGGTTCTTGCTGAGCCAGACTAAGAGGGCTCCCGCTCTGGAAGTTGCACAGAGGAGTTGCATGCGGGACTATGGAGTCAATCGTTCGCAACAATAAAATTAAATCAGCAGTCGCCAGATGGCAGCTGGTACAACTTGATCGGATCTCCGAGTGGCAATGAGCATGTGTGCAAGAGACCGGAGGCCAAAGGGTGTGGGAAGTTAGGAGGGTTGAGCACAGGGGCAGGACAAAGGGGATATCATACACTCCCCCCCCCCCCATGGCGAACAGGAAAGATGCAGAGAAGAGTTGGGGGGCTGGGGGGAGAAATCCTACCTGTTTCTGACAAGCAAGTCGCCGTCTCCCGGGAGTGGCACAGGCACATCATGGCGCAAGGTAACAGCTTCTCGGAAGTTGGCGCTCAGTTTCGTCACCACCAGCTTCTTCATGCAGGTGGGAATGGCCGAGCCCTGGAAATCCAGAAAGTGACGGGAGTAGGACATGTCCACGATGGGTCGGGGCCGAGCACCGCCCCAGGCAGCCGGGGCTGGACTCGCCGAAGACGCCAGCTGGAGCGGCCGCCGCAGCCAGTACAGCGGAGCTCCCCAAGATCTCAGCCACGCGCTGCTCGGGGCGCTCCAACTCATGCCTGTTCCCGCACGCCGTCCTTGCCTTACCCCCTTTCTTCTGCACCCCCCCCCCCCGGCTTTCCAGCCTAGGATAGTCTCAAACCTCAAGCTCAGACTGCGGGAGCCCCGGTTCTGTACAGAGCGATTTGTGTATGTAAATAAAATCTAATGTAGCAAGCTGCAGCCTTCCTGGAGTCCTCCCTTTCCAGCCCCGCAGCAACACGGAAACATCAGATCGGCGGCAGCAGCAGTCACCGCAGGGGGAGAAAAACCTCAGACAACAGCAAAACCCTGCAGCTGATCTTCTGGTATCGTCACCAGCCCCAAACAGGGACAAAGTTTCCCCTTTCGAAACCCAGCCAGCGCTGCCAGGTTGCCGGTGCCACGGACACCCCCGCCCAACAAACAAACAAAAACCCCCAGGGTGTTTTATGTACCTGCAGCAAACCAAAACACAGACCCCAAAAAGCATGCAAAGCCTATGCCGAAGACCACGGCATCGAGGGATTGCTTTTGCTCTGAAAAGAAAACATTTTTAACAAAATGAAAAAAGGCCTTTCTATTTAATATTTTTTTGTGTGTGTACGGGAGGGGATGATCTGCATGCTAAGGAGACATTACAAGCCTAGAAAGAAAGCGCCGAATTACCGCTGCCTCCACTGCTTTCAATTTATCAACAGACGGAACTGATCCTTCTTAAACAGATATCTATAAAAAGAAACCTCGGATGCATTATTAGATCAATACACGGTTTCGGCTCGGGGAGAGAAGTTGCAGCTAATCTGGCACTGTTGTTATTAGAAGCTGCAGAAGCCGCTGGCTGCTGAAAGAGGCCCCTCCCCTTCCGTGCGAAACGTTCACTTCCTCGTAAGGTGGTACAAATCAACCCAGAGCCGCTAGCAACCGCTAGTGGAAACCGCGCTTGCGTTTGGGACAGAATAAAAACAACAGCGATTTACGAAAGGTTTCAAAGCATCTTTTAAGGATCTGGATGCGTCTGTATATGGAAACTCCATATAAAGACAAAAAAAAATACTGCTTGTGTCCTCCTTGTTTGCAGGTACACAGGGAAAGCACTTTACAGCCTCATAGATTTTATGACCCAATATAACAAAATGGACTGGTAAGTCCATTGACTCCCCCTCCCCCATAGTTGTGACATTAAATAATATTGCTATATATTCAGTTTGGGCTTAAACGTTTTATGCACTCTCTCTCATCTGTAGGTAGTGTTTTTAAATCAGGCTCTAAAATGTTCAGTTACTTTTTAAAAATACAGCATATGTGGGTTCAAAACACTTTCCAAAAATTACTTCCCAACACTCAGTTTTTTTAAACCCCCCCCACAAACCCCTGCTGTTGCTGGGTTCAAATTGAAACAAATCAGAAAAAAGTGTCATCTAATAACTTATTTATAACTCCTTTAGAATTTACTCAGGCATCCTCATTTTAGGTCAGAAGTTTTATTTTTTAATTGTGCAGCATTCATAGTAGAAATTTAAAAACAATCCTGATTTTACAAGACACTGCCAAGTGCTTTCTTTAAAAAGCTGGCATAAACTTCTAAAGGCTTTAAAAAAGAGAATAAACTTCATATGTTCTCTTCCTGATCTGAATGTCAATCATCTGAGCAAAAACGATTCAATAAAAATATGCACAATACAAGAATCCACACCCCCTCCCCCACCCTAAGCAAAAAGTTTGGGCCATAAAACCGAAGCATACTTTTCTTACAACTGGGGTGTGAACAGGAACTTGCTTGGTGCCTGCCCAGGGCAAGTAGTAACCCTTTTGTTAAGTTTCCCAGAACTTTGGACTGTGCAGCATATCCATTGCATGCTGTACTTTTAGCGAGTTGTGATTTGCGGTAACAAATCACTATACATGCCTTTCCTGAAAAACCTCTTCAGATTTTTATTAACACTTTGGTTCTGATTTTTAGTCTTGGGGGGGAAAAATAGAAGGAGGAAGAAAAATTAAGGAAAGCAATTAAAAAGATTGACAGGTATGGGTTTGTGTGAGACCTATTTGTAATTGTCAGGGTGACGTTAGCAAGAAGGAGGAGGAGTAAAAAAAATCTGAAGCAGGAAAAGCAGCTCGATGTGTCTGTCTAT